>NC_091977.1:103201535-103313817 GCF_044704955.1 Pristiophorus japonicus
AACAAGAACAAAGATACGAGAGAGAGTAAAGGGAAAAGAAAAGATAGAGAGAGAAAAACAGGGAAAAAGAAAACGATAGAGAGAAAGAAAATAGAGAGAGAAAAAGGGACAAAAGGGAAAAGAAAGATAGAGAGAAAAGGGAAAAGAAAGATAGAGAGAAAACAGGGAAAAAGAAAAGAAAAAAGGGAAAAAGAAAGTAGAAGAAAACGGAATAGAGAGAAAAGGGAAAAAAAGATAGAGAGAAAAAAGGGAAAAAGAAAAGATAGAGAGAAAAGGGAAAAAGAAAAGATAGAGAGAAAAAAGGGAAAAAGAAAAGATAGAGAGAAAAAGGGAAAAAGAAAGATAGAGAGAAACAAAGGGAGAACGATAGAGAGAACAAGGGGAATAGAGAGACACCGGGAAAAGAAACGATAGAGAGAATACAAGGGACAAAGCAACTAAGAGACCCCCCTTTCCCCCTCCCCTCACTCTCTCCCCCCTTTCCCCCTCCCCTCACTCTCTCCCCCCCTTTCCCCCTCCCCTCACTCTCTCCCCCCTTTCCCCCTCCCCTCACTCTCTCCCCCCTTTCCCCTCCCCTCACTCTCTCCCCCCTTTCCCCCTCCCTCACTCTCTCCCCCCCTTTCCCCCTCCCCTCACTCTCTCCCCCCTTTCCCCCTCCCTCTCTCCCTCCCCTCACTTCCCCCCCCTTTCCCCCTCCCCTCACTCTCTCTCCCCCCCCCTCTCTTCCCCCCCTTTCCCCCTCCCTCCCACCCCTTTCCCCCTTCCCTCACTCTCTCCCCCCTTTCCCCCTCCCCTCACTCTCTCCCCCCTTTCCCCCTCCCCTCACTCTCTCCCCCTTTCCCCTCCCCTCACTTTCTCCCCCCTTTCCCCCTCCCCTCACTCTCTCCCCCCTTTCTCCCTCCCCTCACTCTCTCCCCCCTTTCCCCCTCCCCTCCCTTTCATCCTCCCTCACTCTCTCTCCCCCTTTCCCCCTCCCCTCACTCTCTCCCCCCTTTCCCCCTCCCCTCACTCTCTTCCCCCCTTTCCCCCTCCCCTCACTCTCTCTCCCCCCTTTCCCCCTCCCCTCACTCTCTCCCCCTTTCCCCCTCCCCTCACTCTCTCTCCCCCCTTTCCCCCTCCCCTCACTCTCTCCCCCCTTTCCCCCTCCCCTCACTCTCTTCCCCCCTTTCCCCCTCCCCTCACTCTCTCCCCCCTTTCCCCCTCCCTCTCTCCCTCCTCTCACTCTCTCTTCCCCCCTCCTTTCCCCCTCCCCTCACTCTCTTTCTTTCTTCCCCCCCCCTCCCCGATTCGGCCCTGGTGTCGGGGATCGGACCCCTACCCGGGGATTGCAACTCCCCTCCCACCCTAGGGACATGGATCGGACCCCCCACCCCCAGGGTATCAGACACCACTGCGTGCTGGGAAACCTGACTTTCCAGGTTTCCTGCCATCTCCCGGGAACATTCAGCCCTATTAAATAGAATTACACAAAATCTGCAGCACAGAAACAGGCCATTTGACCAACCAGTCCATGCTCATATTTATACTCCACAGGGGCCTCCTCCCACTTTAATTACCCCTTCTTATCTTGCTCCATATCCGTCCATTCCCTTCTCCTTCATGTACGCATCAAGCCTCCCCTCAAATGTGCCAATACTATCTACTTCAACCAGTGACAGTGAGTTCCAAATTCTCACCACTCCCTGTGTAAAGAGATTCTTCCTATGTTCTTTATTTGCTCTGTTCGTGGTTATTTTATATTTATGCTCTCCTGTTCTGGACTCACCCACAAGTGAAAACAGTTTCTCCATATCCCCCCGAACAAGCTCCTTCATTATTTTAAAGATTTCTCTCAGGTCTCCTTTAATCTTCTCTTTCCAGAGCCTCCTCAATCTTTCCTACTGGTTGCAACCTCTCAATTCTGGTAAAGTCTTAAAAATCTTCTCTGCAATTTCTCCAGTGCTTCAATATCCTTTTTGTAGTCTAACTAACTATATAAATGTAACATTACCTCTCTGCTGTTATATTATTTATTAATTTGTCTGATGCATGGATTTATTTTGTAAAGCCGTTATTAAATCCTAAAATAGCTTGCATCCTGTATTTGAATTTGCATTCAATAGAATTTTTTTTTACATAAAACCTTTCAAAAATAATTCTTCAATGAATTGATTTGCACTCGGACTTTGGTAAACACCCACACATGCAAAATAGAGTAGGTATAAACACAGCATACTTGAATCTAAATACAAGCAATTTAGATACTACTGATGTTAGTACGTACAAAAGAGAAATTACCTTTGGTAATCCTGCTACATCCAGCCAGTCTTGATAAATAGCTTCTAAAGACAGTCCCTGACTATGGTGAACAAAACAAAAGGAGAAATCTTAGTAAAATGTCAAACTTTCTGAATATAAAAAAGAGCATGAGAAATTCTTGAAATGTGTACAAGAGAACTTTATTAATTAGTGTGTTTCCAGCCCAAAGGAAGGAAGTAGTGCTGGATCTAGTTCTGGGGAATGAAGTGGGCCAAGTGGAGCATGTTTAAGTGGGGGAAAATTTGGGAAACAATAATCAAAATGCCATTAGGTTCAGAATAGTTATGGAAAAGGACAAAAAAAAATCAAATGTGAAAATACTCAACTGGAAGAGGGCTCGTTTCAGAGAGTTGAAAAGGGATCTGGGCCCAGGTGGATTGGAATCAAATATTGGCAGGTAAAATAGTAAATGAGTATTGGGAGGTTTTCAAAGAGGAGATGGTTCAAGTACAGACTAGACACGCTCCCATGAGGAGGAAAGGAATGGCATCCAAAGCTAGAGCACCCTGGATGACTATAGAGATTAAAATGAAACAGAAAAAAATAGGCTTATGATAAATGTCAGGTTCCTAATTCAGTAGAGAACTAAGCTGAATTCAAAAAATACAGAGGAGAATGGAAAAAGTAAATAAGAGGGGTAAAGAGAGTGGAAATAAGAGGGGCAAAGAGAGTGTATGAGAATAGTATAGTAGGTATCATAAAATGGAACCCAAAAGACTTTTATAAACATATAAATAGTAAAAGGGTAGTCGAAGTAAGGGTGAGGCTGATTAAGGACCATAAAGGAGATCTTCTTGCGAGGCAGTGGGCATGGATGGGGTACTTTGTATCTGTCTTCACCAAAGAATGTGACACAAAACTTGGAAGTATAGTGAACAGTGAGGAGGATAGTGATAGACTTCAAGAAGACAGAGACAGGCTGGTGAAATGGGCGGACATGTGGCAGATGAAATTTAACGCAGAAAAGCGCAAAGTAATACACTTGGATAGGAAGAACGAGGAGAAGTAATATAAACTAAAGGGTACAATCCTAAAGAGGGTGCATGAACAGAGAGACCTGGGGGTATATGTGCACAAATCATTGAAGCTGGCAGGGCAAGTTGAGAAAGCGGTTAATAAAGCATAAGGGTTACTGGGCTTCATAAATAGAGGCATAGAATAATAAAGTAAGGAAGTTATGATGAATCTTTATAAAACACTGGTTAGAACCCAGCTGGAGTATTGCGGCCAATTCTGGGCACCACACTTTAGGAAGGATGTCAAGACCTGAGAGGGTGCAGAGGAGATATACTAGAATGGTACCAAGAATGAAAGACTTCAGTTACATGCAGAGACTAGAGAAACTGGAATTGTTCTCCTTAGAGCAGAGAAGGTTAAGAGGAGATTTGATAGAGGTGTTCAAAATCATGAAGGGTTTTGATAGAGTAAACATAGAAAAATAGATGCCGGAGTAGGCCATTCAGCCCTTCGAGCCTGCACCACCATTCAATAAGATCATGGCTGATCATTCCCTCAGTACCCCTTTCCTGCTTTCTCTCCATACCCCTTGATCCCCTTAGCCATAAGGGCCATATCTAACTTCCCCTGAATATATCCAATGAACTGGCATCAACAACTCTCTGCGACAGGGAATTCCACAGGTTAACAACTCTCTGAGTGAAGAAGTTTCTCCTCATCTCAGTCCTAAATGGCCTACCCCTTATCCTAAGACTGTGTCCCGTGGTTCTGGACTTCCCCAACATCGGGAACATTCTACCCGCATCTAACCTGTCCCGTCCCGTCCCATCAGAATCTTTTATGTTTCTATGAGATCTCCGCTCATCCTTCTAAACTCCAATGTATAAAGGCCCAGTTGATCCAGTCTCTCCTTATATGTCAGTCCAGCCATCCCGGGAATCAGTCTGGTGAACCTTCGTTGCACTCCCTCAATAGCAAGAACGTCCTTCCTCAGATTAGGAGACCAAAACTGAACACAATATTCCAGGTGAGGCCTCACCAAGGCCCTGGTACAACTGCAGTAAGACCTCCCTGCTTCTATACTCACATCCCTTAGCTATGAAGGCTAACATACCATTTGCCTTCTTCACCGCCTGCTGTACGCCAACTTTCAATGACTGATGAACCATGACACCCAGGTCTTGTTGCACCTCCCCTTTTCCTAATCTGCCGCCATTCAGATAATATTCTGTCTTCACGTTTTTGCCCCCAAAGTGGATAACTTCACATTATACTGCAACTGCCATGCATTTGCTCACTCACCTAACTTGTCCAAGTCACCCTGCAGCCTCTTAGCATCCCCCTCACAGCTCACACCGCCACCCAGTTTAGTGTCATCTGCAAACTTGCAGATATTACACTCAATTTCTTCATCTAAATCATTTATGTATATTGTAAAGAGCTGCGGTCCCAGCACTGAGCCCTGCGGCACTCCACTAATCACTGCCTGCCATTCTGAAAAGGACCTGTTTATCCCGACTCTCTGCTTCCTGTCTGCCAACCAGTTCTCTATCCACGTCAGTACATTACCCCCAATACCATGTGCTTTGATTTTGCACACCAATCTCTTGTGTGGCACCTTATCAAAAGCCTTTTGAAAGTCCAAATACACCACATCCACTGGTTCTCCCTTGTCCACTCTACTAGTTACATCCTCAAAAAATTCCAGAAGATTCGTCAAGCATGATTTCCCCTTCATAAATCCATGCTGACTTGGACTGATCCTGTCACTGCTTTCCAAATGCTATTTCATCTTTAATAATTGTAAATAAGGAGAAACTGTTTCCAGTGGCAGAAGGGGCAGTAACCAGTGGACACAGATTTACAATAATTAGCAAAAGAACCAGAAGTGACATGAGGGGGAAAAAAATTATGTAGTTAGTTGTTATGACCGAAAGGGTGATGGAAGCAGATTCAGTAATAACTTTTAAAAGGGAATTGGATAAATACTTGAAGGGGAAAAATTAGTAGAGCTATGAGGAAGGAGCCAGGGAGTAGGACTAATTGGATAGCTCTTTCAAAGAGTCGGCACAGGCATGATGGGCCGAATGGTGTCCTTCTGTGCTGATTCATTCTATGATTTTATGAAAACACATATTTTACTGCACTGAATTCAATGTAAATAAACCAAAACAAGGTGTACCAAAATTATTTCAGTGTGGACGTTAAGATGTTGCTTGCTAAACAATAAATGGATATTAACAAAAATGCCTTACAATTTTTGGGCTCAATTTTCCCCAGTATTTGCTCCCTTTTTTTGGAGTAGACTGCTTTTTCTGGCCTAACTTAAAAATCCCCAGTTTCCCCAATCAATTTGCACCAGCATAACTCACTTAGTTACGTTTTTTTTAGGTTAGTTTTTTTTTCTCAAAAGGGGGTGTTACCAGCCACCCATGCCTGTTCTGGCCATTTAGTTACTCTATTTCTACTTAGGCCAGCGTATGTGGCCACTTGAGAAAACCCTTGCGGAGAGTTAAAGAAATCGGCGCAGGTAAGGAAATTGGAGGCCATTCGGCCTGGGATAGGGCGGGAAGCGGAGACGACCTGGACCTGAACCAACCAAGCCTTAGGGAACAAACTTGCAAAACCATCCTTCCTTCGCACAATTAAAATAAGAAGAAATAAAAAATTAAGTCCTACCTTCAGCATCAAACTCCAATTCACCTTTCTGCACTCCGCCCAGAAAGGCAGCGGGCCGGTGCGGGAGGCCACTTGGCCTGGGCTAGGGGCGGGAGAATGCACCGGGAGGCCACTCGGCCTGGGCTAGGGGTGGGAGAATGCACCGGGAGGCCACTTGGCCTGGGCTAGGGGCAGGAGAATGCACCGGGAGGCCACTCGGCCTGGGCTAGGGGCCGGAGAATGCACCGGGGTTGGCCTGGGCTAGGGGCGGGAGAATGAACCGGGAGGACACTCGGCCTGGGCTAGGGGCGGGAGAATGCACCGGGAGGCCACTCGGCCTGGGCTAGGAGCAGGAGGGAACAATTCAACGGAGAGGCTGGTTTGGGAGACGAGGAACTCTGTGGTCTGCTGCCTGTGTGTACAGCTCCAGTATAGGCAGCAGAGCTATCATGACATGCAGCACCAGACTGATCACAATTAAAAGCAACTCCGATTAAGAATCTTCAGAATAAAATACTTACTGTTAGTTGCTTTTGAAGTCTGGTTTCCTTGCACGTCTGCAGCAGTGTCATGCCCAGCACTGAGAGACTGCCCTCAGCTCAGAGGCAGGCTGGATAAGACTCGGGTGCATGGCCGAGGTTTCTTCAGTGCAGCCCTGATCAGCATCCTGGCTTATCGCACTGCAAACAGAGGCCCGTGGAACCGGCCCTGAAGACTGCATTTCATGCGAGGGCTCCTCATATCTGCAGCACAAAAGGCACGCAGACTCGGAGTGCTACTGCGCATGCGCGGCCATCACTTTTCTCCACCGCGCATGTGCAGACGTCCCGGCACATTTTCCAGCGCAGAACGCAGGCTCCAACCCCCGAGGTGACTGGCCACGCTGTGCGGCTGCAGAGAAGAGGCCAGACAGCGGCAAAAGTTGAGACATTTTTTTCTGGAGCATCTCCTGACGTACTGAATCGGCGCAACTCGGGTTAGACGCTAAAAAACGGGTTCGGCCAAAATTGAGCCCAATGATTTGTGCAGATTCTTTCTCAATTTGTCATTCCTCAAATATAATTTACTTCCTTTCCAATGCCTTGCCCTGAACATCATATT
The DNA here is from genome assembly GCF_044704955.1 of Pristiophorus japonicus. NCBI lineage: Eukaryota > Metazoa > Chordata > Chondrichthyes > Pristiophoridae > Pristiophorus > Pristiophorus japonicus. The sequence goes on from NC_091977.1 coordinate 103,208,550, forward strand.
ATGAAACAAAATGTATTTTCTACATACCTTCTTAGTTGTGAAAAGTTCTCCATAAACATATGCAGAAAATCCTAATTTTGAAATAATAACAACTGTGACAAACAGGAATTACAATACAACAACTCATACAAAGAAGAAACAATATTTTTTTACAATTGCCAATATAGTTTATTTTAGCATGCTTAGATCTGTGCTCACTTGCTTCTTACACATAACGTAAGCAGTGAAACATGTATGTACTAATACAATACTGTTTGTCCATGAAAGAAACACAAGGCAAGGTGCCCCATCCATAGTCTTTCCCCCAGCACCACAATGTTTTCAATTTTAGTCACAGCATCATGAGAAATGGACTAAATGAAGGCTAGACACTTTTCCATGGGTAAAATATAAGCGCTATTTATATTAATTTATCTAATATTTATTTATTAATATGCTGTATGATTTGTTGGTTAGTCGTTGCATGTTTACAGAATTGGGCTGCTGTAAAAAAACATTTATAAACAAACAATTCTCACAAAATAACTCACCTGAGAAAGAATCAGTTGTCCATGAAATCTCTCCACAAATAGCCTGAAAAACTTCATAAATGCTTTTTGTCCAACTCTGTCCTCAAGGTAATGAAGAACAAAATAACCCTACCAACAAAAAAAAGGTCAAACCATGAAAAAAAAATCTTTATTGTGACAAATGAATAACAGGGATGCAACTTCAGCATCTGCAGTATGTAATAGCACACTAAAAACTGGTCATTTAAGTTTTCTGGAGTGGAAGGTAGCAGCCTTTACACGGCCTACTTTGTTAATTGAGAAATCACAACTAATGCCATCGATTGATGATCTCCCTGTCTTCAGAGCAACCACTCAATGCTAGAATAGTGCAGGGACGTGGAGTTGCGGTGGAAGATCAGCCAGCATCTTAGTGAATGGCAGGCTCGAGGGGCCGAATGGCCTACTCCTACTCCGATTTCCTGCACTTTCCCCATATCTCTTAATATTAAAAAATCTATCGATCTCCATCTTGAATATACTCAAAGGCTGAGCCTTCACAGCCCTCTCGGGTAGAGAATTCAAAGAATTTATCACCCTCTGAGTGAAGAAGTTTTTCCTCAATCTCAGTCCTAACTGGCCGACCCCTTATTCTGAGACTGTGACCCCTGGTTCGAGACTACCCAGCTAGAGGAAATATCCTCCCTGCATCGACCCTGTCAAGTCCTGTAAGAATTTTGTATGTTTCAATGAGATCACCTCTCATTATTCTAAACTTTAGAGAATATAGGCATAGTCTACTCAATCTCTCCTCATAGGACAATCCCCCATCCCAGGAATCAGTCTGGTGAATCTGCGTTGCACTCTTTCTATGGCAAGTATATCCTTCCTTAGGTAAGGAGACCAAAACTGTACACAATACTCCAGGTGCAATCTCACCAGAGCCCTATATAATTGCGTAAGACGTCTTTACTCTTATACTTAAATCCTCTTGTATTAAATGCCAATCTACCATTTGCTTTCTTAAATGCTTGCTGTACTTGCATGTTGACTTTCAGTGATTCATGTACAAGGACACCCAGGTCCCTCTAAACACCAACATTTCCCAATGTTTCCTCATTTAAAAAATACTCTGCTTTTCTATTTTTCCGACCAAAGTGAATAACTTCACAATTCTCCACATTATATTCCATTTGCCATGTTCTTGCCCATTCACTTAACCTGTCTATATCCCCTTGAAGCCTCTTTACATCCTCCTCATAACTTGCATTCCCCACCTAGCTTTGTATCATCAGCAAACTTGGATATATTACATTTGGTCTCCTCATCCAAATCATTGATATAGATTGTGAATAGTTGGGAGCCCAAGCACTGATCCTTGCGACACCCACTAGTTACAGCCTGCCAACCAGAAAATTATCTGTTTATTCCTACTCTCTGTTTTCTGTCCGTTAAATAATCCTGAATCCATGCTCGTATATTACCCCCAATCCCATGAGCCTTAATTTTGTTTAATAACCTCTTGTGTGGCACCTTATTGAATGCCTTCTGAAAATCCAAATACACCACATTCACTGGTACCCCCTTATCTATTTTACTAGTTGCAACCTCAAAAAACTCTAACAGATTTGTCAAACCTGATTTCCCTTTCATAAATCCATGTTGACTCTACCCAATCCTATTATTATTTTCTAAGTGCCTGCTACCACGTCCTTAATAATAGATTCCTTAATAATAGATTCTAGCGTTTCCCCTACAACTGATGTCAGGCTAACTGGTCTGTAGTTCACTGTTTTTTCTCTCCCTCCTTTCTTAAATTATCATAGGCAGTCCCTCGAATCGAGGATGACTTGCTTCCACACCAAAAAGTTCATAGGTGTTTCAATGAAGGACCTAATATTCTAGGTCCCAAACTAAATCTTGAAGGGTGGAAGATGTCTGTGCATGGATTTTTTTAACGTGTGGTGGCCGTTGCACACCAGCCACCACACGGGCTTGACAGGGCTAGATCTTGGTCAAGTGGCTAGGCTTAACCAAGACAATTGGAGACCAGCTCTGCTGCACGGACCTAGTGCACACACATATCGCAGTGTGGGCTGGCCCGTGTTGCCCCATGTCCCACGCCACTTCTGGGCGACGAACCGGCACCTCTCCTGAGCCCCGATCACATCCCTCTGTAATCTCTCGCCGCTCATTCGCCCCGGCCTCACCGCTCCTGCTGTACCTGCTCACACACCAACCACCGATCTAGATCTTGATAACGTCCAATCCAGTCGCCCTCTTCGCTGCCGTCGCTCTCCTGCTGCAACACGTGCTGCTCCTGGATTTCTTAAATATTGGAGTTACATTAGCTACCTTCCAATCTGCAGGAACCGTTCTAGAATCAATGGAATTTTGGAAGATGACAACCAATGCATCCATATGGAGCTATGAAGCAAATGAAGCCGACAGCGAAGACCTCACGACTGGATGTCCACCAAAGATCTGCAACTCATCTTCGATCCCAAACAGCGTCCAACTTCCCACTCCGCTCGCTGGCAGCGCGACTACAACCCGGACCTTACCATCATTTCTAAAGATCAAAGTTGAAGCGCGCTCCACGCATCCCACAAAATACTCCCCGACTTCCCCAATAGCCAACATAGGCCTATCATCAACCATGTTGGCATCAAAACCCCGAGATTCTGTCGATATGAATTCCATGGTGGAACTTGGCCAAAGCCAACTGGGACTGCTATAGGGAAGCCATTTAAAAAGTGGTGATTAAAATACCCGCGACACCGGAATGTTATCACCTTTTTTTTAAAGCTTCCTTCCCACCACCACCAAGAAGAGTTTCCCCTGGAGCTTCTGGGAAGAATACACTCCCTGATGGATGAAAGTGCTCCGATGGTACAACTAATCAGGCAGCCCAAAGGCTGCAAAGGCCCAGCATGAAGAGGCTGCAACTTGTGAGAAGATTATCTAATGGAACAAGTTCTGAGGAGCATTTAAGCATTTACCTTCAAAATCAGTGGTCCATGAGTCTCTTCATTGTCACATGGACACTATGAAATAATGGCGTGATACATACATGCTAAAGTAATGTAATTAGCTCAGTGGGTGTGCTGATGTAAATTCATGTGTTTTATTAAAACTGAGTTATTCCAATGGTGCGAAAATAATAAAATCGATTCCTAATGCCAGATTCACTTATGAGGACCAATTAGACTGAAATATTTCAATTTGACATAAACCCATAATGGCAGCCCCTCCTTATGACAAACAGTACATGATGTAGCAAGTACACAAGACAGAATGATAAGCAAATACAACAAAATATTGATCAAAGGTAACAGAATTGTGCCAAACTCTTCAGTGATATGTGAACTGACATAGATTTCTCTTAAAGGCTGAAATGTAACAGAACACTCTCCCATATAAAAGACAATACTGCAGATGGTTCTTCCAAAATATCCCAAATATAAAATATGAGCAACATAAACATTTCTATACTGTAAGCAGACTGGTGGTAGGGGGATTGCAATTGATCACAGGGCCCCTTGGCTATAAAGTATGAGGTTAAAATGGTCTGGATTTCCACTTCTCATCACAGCAGTAGGCCATTCAGCCGCTCAATCATATTCTGCCATTCAATAAGCTAATGGCTGATCTGCACCTCAGCTCCATTTAACCACCATTGTTCCAGATCCCTTGATACCCTTACCCAACAAAAATCTATCTATATCAGTCTTGAAAATCTCAATTGATCCAGCATCCACAGCCTTTTGGGGGCTAAGTTCCACAATCCAATAAGCCCTGATGGAAAGTGAATTTATGGATGTGAGGCGAGGACAGAAAACTACTGTGATGTGTTGTTCTCCATGGTCTGCTCACACTTACTGTTTTGGTCCCTATCTGAAGGATAACTGCTTGAGTTACGGAGGTGCAGTCAGTGCCCATGGAATATATCCAAGTTAGCACTTTTAGGGCAGAATTATTTTTTTTAAATGTAAAAGGAAGTTCTTACCTTTAGATAATGGACTTGCATAAAGATTTTTCCTGGATTTAGACCGTGTTTGACCACTGTTGCACCAGAGTCACTCACTTCACCTGTACTCTCTTTGTTAGGCCTAAAATAGTCCCACAAAAAAAACCACATAAAATATAGTAAGCTATCAATGTTCTATCAGAAATCTGCAAGACGGCAGAAAGGTTAGAGTAAGTATCACATGTATTTGCAGTGATTCTGGGAGACTCAATCTGAAATCTGTAGCATCATAGGATGGAAGGAGGACACGAACAACCTTCCGGTTATAAAAGGGGTCGGGGGGTCTAGTAAGGAGGAGGAACTGAGGGAAATCCTTATTAGCCGGGAAATTGTGTTGGGGAAATTGATGGGATCGAAGGCCGATAAATCCCCAGGGCCTGATGGACTGCATCCCAGAGTACTTAAGGAGGTGGCCTTGGAAATAGTGGATGCGTTGACAGTCATTTTCCAACATTCCATTGACTCTGGATCAGTTCCTATGGAGTGGAGGGTAGCCAATGTAACCCCACTTTTTAAAAAAGGAGGGAGAGAGAAAACAGGGAATTATAGACCGGTCAGCCTGACATCGGTAGTGGGTAAAATGATGGAATCAATTATTAAGGATGTCATAGCAGCGCATTTGGAAAGAGGTGACATGATAGGTCCAAGTCAGCATGGATTTGTGAAAGGGAAATCATGCTTGACAAATCTTCTGGAATTTTTTGAGGATGTTTCCAGTAGAGTGGATAAGGGAGAACCAGTTGATGTGGTATATTTGGACTTTCAGAAGGCGTTCGACAAGGTCCCACACAAGAGATTGATGTGCAAAGTTAGAGCACATGGGATTGGGGGTAGTGTACTGACATGGATTGAGAACTGGTTGTCAGACAGGAAGCAAAGAGGAGGAGTAAATGGGTACTTTTCAGAATGGCAGGCAGTGACTAGTGGGGTACCGCAAGGTTCTGTGCTGGGGCCCCAGCTGTTTACACTGTACATTAATGATTTAGATGAGGGGATTAAATGTAGTATCTCCAAATTTGCAGATGACACTAAGTTGGGTGGCAGTGTGAGCTGCGAGGAGGATGCTGTGAGGCTGCAGAGCGACTTGGATAGGTTAGGTGAGTGGGCAAATGCATGGCAGATGAAGTATAATGTGGATAAATGTGAGGTTATCCACTTTGGTGGTAAAAACAGAGAGACAGACTATTATCTGAATGGTGACAGATTAGGAAAAGGGGAGGTGCAAAGAGACCTGGGTGTCATGGTACATCAGTCATTGAAGGTTGGCATGCAGGTGCAGCAGGCGGTTAAGAAAGCAAATGGCATGTTGGCCTTCATAACAAGGGGATTTGAGTACAGGGGCAGGGAGGTGTTGCTACAGTTGTACAGGGCATTGGTGAGGCCACACCTGGAGTATTGTGTACAGTTTTGGTCTCCTAACCTGAGGAAGGACATTCTTGCTATTGAGGGAGTGCAGCGAAGGTTCACCAGACTGATTCCCGGGATGGCGGGACTGACCTATCAAGAAAGACTGGATCAACTGGGCTTGTATTCACTGGAGTTCAGAAGAATGAGAGGGGACCTCATAGAAACATATAAAATTCTGACGGGGTTAGACAGGTTAGATGCAGGAAGAATGTTCCCAATGTTGGGGAAGTCCAGAACCAGAGGTCACAGTCTAAGGATAAGGGGTAAGCCATTTAGGACCGAGATGCGGAGGAACTTCTTCACCCAGAGAGTGGTGAACCTGTGGAATTCTCTACCACAGAAAGTTGTTGAGGCCAATTCACTAAATATATTCAAAAAGGAGTTAGATGAGGTCCTTACTGCTAGGGGGATCAAGGGGTATGGCGAGAAAGCAGGAATGGGGTACTGAAGTTGAATGTTCAGCCATGAACTCATTGAATGGCGGTGCAGGCTAGAAGGGCCGAATGGCCTACTCCTGCACCTATTTTCTATGTTTCTATGTTTCTATGTTTCTATTCTCCAGTCCTGCCGAAGTTCAGTCGGAAATCACTAGGCAAAGCTATCCAGAAGTACAGTCAGCTGAATACATGCAGTTTTCTAGGATGAGTTCATTAAAATCACGGAAGACTACAGTACCGAAGGGAGCCATTCGCCCATCATGTCTATGACGGCTCTTTCGAAGTACAATCCAGTTAGTCACACTCCCCATTCTCTCATATCCCTGCAATTTATTTTTATTCATTCACGGGATGTGGGCGTTGCTGGCAAGGCCAGCATTTATTGTCCATTCCTAGTTGTCCTCAAGAAGGTGGTGGTGAGCCGCCTTCTTGAACCACTACAGTTTGCATGGTGAAGGTACTCCCACAGTGTTATTAGGTAGGGAGTTCCAGAATTTTGACCCAGCGACAATGAAGGAATGGTGATATATATCCAATCAGGGTGGTGTAAGAATTGAGGGGAATGAGGGCATTGGTGTTCCCATGCACCTGTTGCCCTTATCCTTCGAGTTGGTAGAGGCCACGGGTTTCTACCCTTACTTTCCTCAGCAACCGAGGATGCATCCCATCTAGAACGGGTGACTTATCCATTTTAATTACTGCCAGCCTTTCTAGTATCTCTCCTTTTATCTATTTTTATTTCATCCAGTCTCCTAGCAACCTCCTTGTTTACCATAGCTTTGGCAAAGTCCTCTTCCTTGGTAAACACAGACGCAAAGTACTCATTTTGTACCTCAGCCATGTCTTCTTCCTCCACGAATAGATCTCCATCTCAGTCCCTAATCAGCTCCACTGACGACCTTTTATTGTTAACATGCCTAGAGAAGACCCTTATATTCCCTTTTATGTTAGCCAACAATCTATTCTCATGTTGATCCTTTGCCTCTCTTATTTCCTATACCACTTCGCCTCCGTACTTTTATATTCAGCCTGATTCTCCCTTTTATTATCAAGCTGATATCTGTTATACTCACCCTTTTTCTGCTTCAGCCTACTCTCTAAATCCGTCGTCATCCAGGGAGCTTTTGCTTTGGTTGCCTTCCCTTTCCCCTTGTGGGAATGTACCGAGACTGTACCCAAACCATTTCTTCTTTAAAGGTCGCCCATTGCTCCATTACATTTCTGCCTACCTGTCTTTGACTCCGATTTACCCGAGTAACTATCATGAAATTGCAGGGACATCTAAATAATGTAGTCTCCCCTTCATCAGCATGTAAAAATTAGGTTCCCAAGTCAGGTGTATTTTGGGTGGAGGTCTGACATAAACAATCTCCACAACTGATTTCAGTTGATTGTGCACCAACGGCACTATCCCGCAGTCTTAGAAACATAGAAAATAGGTGCAGGAGTAGGCCATCTGGCCCTTCGAGCCTGCACCACCATTCAATAAGATCATGGCTGATCATTCCTTCAGTACCCCATTCCTGCTTTTTCTCCATACCCCAGTCTTACACTTCCCATGAATGTCCATTGGGCAGCAGGCTAAACATCCCATCACTTCCCTTCTCTGTAAGTGCTCCTTCCCTTGCATCCTTAAATGCTCTTCTCAAATCCTTCCATCTACTGCTCTGGCATGATACATGTTAATGCAATCATCCTCACTGTGGGCAACACACAGACACCTTATTGCAGAAATCAAAAAAGAAGCAGGGGATGGGGAAGGACGAGCCCCAGTTCAGAGTTCATACTGAATTTCTGCTGTTCTTTTTTCTCATGCTCTTCACTGGCACCAAAGCCTACTCTGAAGAACATAGAAACATGGAAAATAGGTGCAGGAGCAGGCAATTCGACCCTTCGAGCCTGCACCACCATTCAATATTGTGGTGTCCCGACACCTTGTTATTGAATCACATGAGGCATGTACTGCAGACACGGTTACTGCGTGACCTTCCTTTATTCCCAGGACCAAGAAATTATGACCCTGCGTGGGACCTCCCTTTAAATACCCGAGTGCCCAGGTGAGGAGTGTCTCCCGCAAGTTCACCCCCTGTGTCAAGGTGTTCATTTCCAGGACATATACACAGTGTACAGTGTGGTTGCATGAAGATTACAGTTACATGAAGGTTACAGTTGTATGAAGGTTGCATACATGACATCACCTCCCCCCTCACGTCTTTTTGTGTCAAAGGTTAAGTCTTTCAGGTGGTCGACGCTCTCTCGTGGAGCGCCGCAGTTGGGGCTCTGGTGGCTGAGCCTTGGCATGCATATCTGTCACCTGAGGTGATTCCGGCCTGTCCGGGCTGGCCGCAGGGACTGTGCATGTTGGTGAATGTCCTTGTTGCTCGTCCACTGGCAGTGGTGTGGGTAACATCTCATGCTCTTCCTCAGGTTCCTCAGTGTCTATGCTGAACCTTTTCTTTACTTGGTCCAAGTGTTTGCGGCATATCTGCCCATTGTTGAGTCTGACCACTATGACCCTATTCCCCTCTTTGCCAATTATGGTGCCCTCAAGCCACGTGGGTCCCAAAGCATGGTTAAGAACAAATACCGGATCATCAATTTCTGTACACCTCCCCCTTGCGTTTCGATCATGGCACTCGGTTTGGGACTGGCGCTTGCCCTCAACAATGTCTGCCAGGCTGGATGAATGAGGGACAGCCGCGTTTTAAGCGTGCGTTTCATGAGTAGTTCCGTGAGCGAATGCGGGCGGGACCTGTAGGCCAGCAGAAGGCGCGATAGGCGGTACTGAAGGGAGGGGGTCCTTGGATACGGAGCATGCCCTGTTTTATGACTTGGACCGCACGTTCCTCCTGGTCATTGGAAGCCGGCTTGAACGGCGCTGTCCGGACGTGTTTGATGTCATTACCAGACATAAACTCCTGGAATTCATGGCTGGTGAAACACAGGCCTTTGTCGCTGACTAGAATGTTCGGCAAGCCATGGGTCGCGAAAACCGTATGCAGACTCTCCACTGTGATGGATGTTGTGCACAAGTTTAATATGATGCACTCAGTCCATTTCGAGTATACATCGACAACGATCAGGAACATTTTTCCCATGAACGGGCCCACGTAGTCTACGTCAACACGTGACCATGGCCTGGTGGGCCAGGGTCACGGACTGAGTGGGACCTCCCTGGGGACATTGCCCAGCTGGGCACACGTCGTGCACCTGCGAACCCAGTGTTCTAGGTCTGAGTCAATTCCCGGCCACCATACATGTGACTGGGCAATGGCCTTCATTAGCACGATGCCAGGGTGCTCACTGTGGAGTTCCCTGATGAATGCTTACCTTCCTTTCTGGGGCATGACTACCCGGCTGCCCCATAGCAGGCAGTCGGCTTGGATGGAGAGTGTGCAGGCGCCCAATCCCAAGTCAGATCACATTTCTTTATCATGGACAGGAGGGGGTCTCTGTTGGTCCAGAGTTTGATCTGGCGGGCTGTGATAGGGGAGCCTGCGGTGTCAAAAGCCTCAACGGCTATGACCATCTCAGCGCTTTGCTCTGACGCCCCCTCAGTGGTGGCCAGTGGGAGCCTGCTGAGCGCGTCAGCGCAATTCTCGGTGCCTGGCCGGTGCCGTATGGTGTAGTCATACGCAGCCAGCGTGAGGGCCTATCGCCGTATGCGAGCTGACGCATTGGCATTGACAGCCTTACTGTCGGACAACAGGGATGTTAATGGCTTGTGGTCCATTACTAGCTCGAACCGCCTACCGAAAAGGTACTGGTGCATCTTTTTCACCCCGTAAACACAAGCGAGTGCTTCCTTTTCGACCATGCCGTATCCACGCTCTGCCTCGGAGAGCGACCTGGAGGCATAAGCCACCAGTTGGAGTCGGCCGTCATCATTACTCTGCTGCAACATGCACCCAACCCCATAGGATGATGCATCACATGTTAAAACCAGTTTTTTACAGGGGTCGTACAAGGTCAACAGCTCGTTAGAACAAAGCAGGCTCCGCGCCCTATTGAAAGCCCGTTCTTGACCGTCCCCCGCAAAGCCATTCACAACCTTTACACAAGAGCACGTGTAACGGCTCCAACAATGTGCTTAAGTTCGGCAGAAAGTTCCCGAAATAGTTCAAAAGTCCCAGGAATGATCGCAACTCCGATGTGTTGCCGGGCCTGGGCGCCCAGCGGATCGCCTCCATTTTAGCTTCGGTGGGCCGGATCCCATCTGCGCCAACCCTCCTGCCCAAAAACTCGACCTCTAGGGCCAAAAACACAAGCCTACCCGGTCCAGTTGGCGTAGCACCTCCCCCAGGTTTTGGAGGTGTTCCTCGGTGTCTCGACCAGTTATTAGGATGTCGTCTTGGAATACGATTGTTCCAGGAATGGATTTAAGCAAGCTTTCCATGTTCCTCTGAAAGATAGCGGCCACCGAACGAATGCCAAACGGACACCTGTTGTAGATAAATAGCCCCTTGTGCGTCGTGATGGTGGTCAGCAGCTTGGATTCTTCAGCCAGTTCCTGAGTCATGTAGGCCGAAGTGAGGTCCAACTTGGTGAACAGCTTGCCACCTGCCAGCATGGCAAAAAGGTCTTCCGCTCTCGGAAGCGGGTATTGGTCCTGCAGTGTCACTTGGTTGATGGTGGCCTTCTGGTCGCCACAAATCCTGACCGAGCCATCCGCTTTGACAACAGGAACAATGGGGCTTGCCAAGTCACTGAATTCAACGGCCGAAATTATGCCCTCTCTGAGCAGCCTGTCCAATTCACTTTCAATTTTCTCAAGCATCACATACGGCACCGCTCTGGCTTTGTGGTGCACTGGTCTGGCGTCCGGGGTGATGCGTATCACTACTTTGGTGCCCTTGAAAGTCCCGACACCGGGTTGAAACAGTACCCCGAATTTCTGTAGGACCTGTGAACATGAGCTTCGCTCCACAGATGAAATGGCATACACATCCCCCCATTTTCAGTTCATCTGGCTAGCCAGCTCCTCCCCAAAAGTGTGGGGCCATTTCCCGGGACAATCCAGAGTGGCAGCCGGTTCTCTGACCCATTATGTGTTACCACCAAGTTTGCACTGCCTAGCACTGGATGATCTCTTTGGTATACGTCCGTAGCTGCATGTCAATGCGTTCCAGCTTTGGCCTGCTAGCTCTGTGTGGCCATAATCTCTCAAATTGTTGGGCGCACATAAGGGACTGGCTGGTTCCTGTGTCCAGCTTCATGTGCACCGGGATGCCATTCAATAAAACTTTCATCATCATGGGTGGCGTTTTGGTACATGAGCTGTGGACGTCAACCACATGAACCCGCTGAACTTCAGCATCCATGGCTTTGCCCCAAGTATCATTCTGCATTGCAGACCTCTCGTCTGGTTCCTCTGTCTCGTAGATTAGCCTCGCTACAGCCTTTCTGCAAAATCTGGCCAAGTGTCCACTGATGTTGCAATTCCTACAGATAAATTGCTGGAACCTGCAGCTTTTCACATTATGTCTACCCCCACACCTCCAGCATGAGCTGAGGTTGTTGCTAACAAAAGGACTGTTACCAGACATTCCTCTCTGATTGTCCCTTTGGTTATTTCTAAGCGCTCTGATGGTGGGTGTCAATGGTCCCATCACGGGACGCATTGTTCCTCGGGATGGCGTGAATTGCCGATCCCCTTTCCAGTATACCTGTTGTGGGCCCACCTAGAGTCTGTTGCTGCCTGGCCGGTTTCGAAATGCCCTTGCCTGCCTGCGGGGTCCTGAGCCGCGTTCACAATGTTAACTCCCTGGTCCATCACCACGTTGGAACTGGGGCTGTGCATGGAAATTAGCTTGGTCTCCTCTTCTGCTGCCATGAAGGTGTGAGCTATCAACGTCGCCCTTTCTAAAGTCAAGTCCTTGGTCTCTGTGAGCTTCCTGAAAATCCCGGCATGACTGATGCCCTCAATGAAGAAATCCCTTAACATCTCCCCCCTGCAGGCGTCTGTGAACTTAGAGACTGGCCAAGTGCCGCAGGTCCGCAACGAAGTCCGAGATGTTTTGTCCCTCCTGACGCCGGTGTGTGTAGAACTGGTGCCGGGCCATGTGTACACTACTCGCCAGTTTGAGATGCTCACTGATCAGCTGGCTGAGCTCTTCGAAGGACTTGTCCGCCGGCTTCTCGGGTGCAAGCAGGTCTTTCATCAGCGCGTACGTCTTTGGACCGCAGCTGGTCAGTAGATGCGCCCTCCGCTTGTCAGTCGCTGCCGTTCCCAGCCTGTCCTTCGTGACGAAACTCTGCTGGAGTCTTTCCACGAAGTCGTCCCAGTCCTCACCCACACAGTAACGTTCCTCTGTGCTACCGGTGGCTATCCTCGTGGTTCGGTGATTCCCGTTTCTCGTCGCCAAATGTGGTGTCACTGCACCTTGCTACTGAATCACACGAGGCATGTACTGGAGACACGGTCACAGCGTGACCTTTCTTTATTCCCAGGACCAAGAAGTGATGACCCTGCATGGGATCTCCCTTTAAATACCTGAGTGCCCAGGTGAGGAGTGTCTCCCACAAGTTCACCCCCTGTGGTCAAGGTGTGCATTTCCAGGACATATACATAGTGTACAGTGTGGTTGCATGAAGGTTACAGTTACATGAAGGTTACAGTTGTATGAAGGTTGCATACATGACAAATATGACCATGGCTGATCATGCAACTTCAGTACCACACTCCTACCTTCTCTACATACCCCCTGCTCCCTTTAGCCGTAAAGGCTACATCTAACTCCTTTTTGAAAATATCCAATGAACTGAACTCAACAACTTTCTGTGGTAGAGAATTCCATAGGTTCACAATTCTCTGGGTTAAAAAGTTTCTCCTCATCTCGGACCTATATGGCTTACCCCTTATCCTTAGACTGTGACCCCTGGTTCTGGACTTCCCAAACATCGGGAACATTCTACCTGCATCTAACCTGTGTAATCCCATCAAAATGTTATATGCTTCTATGAGATCCCCTCTCATTCTTCTAAATTCCAGTGAATATAAGCCTGGTCGATCCAGTCTTTCTTCATATGTCAGTCCTGCCATCCCAGGAATCGGTCTGGTGAACCTTCGCTGCACTCCCTCAATAGCAAGAATGTCCTTCCTCAGATTAGGAGACCAAAACTGCACACAATAGTCAAGGTGTGGTCTCACCAAGGCCCTGTACAACTGCAGCAAGACCTCCCTGCTCCTATACTCAAATCCTCGCGCTATGAAGGCTAACATGCCATTTGCTTTCTTAACTGCCTGCTGTACCTGCATGCCTACTTTCAATGACTGATGTATCATGACACCAGGTCTCGTTGCACCTCCCCTTTTACTAATCTGTCATCATTCAGATTATCGTCTGCCTTCCTGTTTTTGCCACCAAAGTGGATAACCTCCCACATCCACATTATACTGCATTTGCCATGCATTTGTCCACTCACCTAACCTGTCCAAGTCACCCTGCAGCCTCTTAGCATCCTCCTCACAGCTCACACTGCCACCCAGTTTAGTGTTATCTGCAAACTTGGAGATATTACATTAAATTCCTTTGTCTAAATCATTAATATATATTGTAAATAGCTGGGGTCCCAGCACTGAACCTTGCAGTACCCCACTAGGCACTGCCTGCCATTCTGAAAAATATCTGTTTATTCCCACTCTTTGCTTCCTGTCTGCTAACCAGTTCTCTATCCACGTAAATACATTACCCCCAATCCCATGTGCCTTAATTTTGTGCACTAGTCTCTTGTGTGGGACCCTGTCAATAGCCTTTTGAAAGTCCAAATACACCACATCCACTGGTTCTCCCTGATCCACTCTACTAGTTACATTCTCAAAACATTCTAGAAGATTTGTCAAGCACAATTTCCCTTTCATAAATCCATGCTGATTTGGACCGATCCTGTCACTGCTTTCCAAATGCGCTGCTATTACATCTTTAATAATTGATTCCAGCATTTTCCCCACTACCGATGTCAGGCTAACCAGTCTATAATTCCGTGTTTTCTCTCTCCCTCCTTTTTTAAAAAGTGGGGTTACATTCGCTATCCTCCAATCCATAGGAACTGATCCAGAGTCCATGGAATGTTGGAAACTGACCACCAATGCATCGACTATTTCTCGGGCCACTTCCTTAAGTACTCTGGGATGCAGACTATCAGGCCCTGGAATTTATCGGCCTTCAATCCCACCAATTTCCCGAACACCATTTCCTGACTATGAGGATTTCCCTCAGTTCCTCCTTCTCGCTAAACTCTCGGTCCCCTAGTATTTTCGGGAGGTTATTTGTGTCTTCTTTAGTGAAGACAGAACCAAAGTATTTGTTCAATTGGTCTGCCATTTCTTTGTTCCCCATTATGAATTCACCTGATTCTGACTGCAAGAGACCTACGTTTGTCTTCACTAATCTTTTTCTCTTCACATATCTATAGAAGCTTTTGCAGTCGGTTTTTATGTTTCCTGCAAGCTTACTCTCATGCTCTATTTTCCCCCTCCTAATTAAACCCTTAGTCCTCCTCTGCTGAATTCTAAATTTCTCCCAGTCCTCAGGTTTGCTGCTTTTTCTGGCCAATTTATATGCCTCTTCCTTGGATTTAACACTATCCCTAATTTCCCTTGTTAGCCATGGTTGAGCAACCTTCCCAGTTTTATTTTTACGCCAGACAGGGATGTACAATTGTTGTAGTTCATCCATGTCAGTCATTCAGCAAAAAGTTACACTTGAAGAGTTGTTATCGAGGCACTAATGGAACATGTCCTTCTCTAGGTGTACGAGTTGAAGCTCATTTGGGGGCCAAGGAACCAGAGAAAGCATCTCACAGCACATAATGTCCTTCACTCTAACCCTGCAAAGTAGTACCTCAGTTACATCCGCCACAGGGAATTGGAAGCACGAGGTTGAGCAGAGTATACTGATTGATAAACAAGGCATAATCAAACAGCAGCAGATAGTGATGGGACAGGAGGAGTAGGAATTTGCTATTCAAAAAGTTAGACAGCAGTCCTTCTTCAGCTGGTATCAACAGGAATCCAGAATCAGGGATTTTAAAAAAATGCTTACCAAGCATGAATGATTGCTGTAGTCATTAAAGACTGGCATAAGCAAATCAAATGCAGATGAGATTTAATGTGGAAAAGCCCACGATCTGCATTTGCACTGCACTGCTATACAGAATCAGAATTTACACTGGTGCCATTGAGGAGCCTGTAGTAGCAGTACAAGATTAGATTGAAGAACACATCGATTTAGTAGAGGTTTTTAAATTCTGACGGGCTGTGCAGTAAGTGATGATAGTTCATCAACTTAAAATCGTCATTAAGTGAGCAAGGAGAGAGGGAATGGTTGAGGCAGAGACCATTGTATTTTTTAAGGGAAAGATGGATAGATATTTGAAGCAGATGACAATACAGGGCACTGGATTTAGTTTTGGATTGCTCTAGCAAAGAGCTGGCACGGACACGATGGTCTGAATGACCTCCTTCTGTGCTGTAAAAACTCGACACTTCGATGGAGAATTAAACATTTTAAGAAACAGTGGGGGGGGAGGGGAAATAAAAAATGGACTTATCATCAAAAAGGTCAAAATAGCTCAAGCAAAAGTGATACATTTTAGCAACTACATGTAACTAAAAATAGCTAAAATGTGGTGCGAGTTTCTCCATAGTTTAAAACTTGGAGCACAAGAGAGCCGAGCCAAGCCAAACTGGTATATCATCTACTCTTGGAACATATACATATAAGGAGTATGTATTTATTTGCCAGTTTCTGGAAAATGTTCAACTTAAAACTGAAAATTACATTTCTCACAATAAACACCTACATTATGACTGCACACTTAAACCAGTTTAATTAAAATATCTGGAGCCCCAAACTGTCTGATTCAAGTACATGTTTTTCATTACTGTTTTATAAGTTTAAAATCAATTTTTCAAACAACAAAATGTCTGATAATATAGCATCTCTCAAGACGGATGTGCAATGTAGCTGTGCTCACCTCAGTACTTGCAACTGTTCTTCAGAGTTCTGAATTTCGTCTCGGAGCCTTCGCCAGTGCAACAGGGACCTTAGTTGGTGCTGCTCCTCAACTTCTTCCTGTGAAAGCTAGAGAAATATTGTCAATGAACACGTGCTTTCTAACTTAGGACAGAAGAATACATTATTACAGTTTACACAAACTAGGGTTTATTTCCTGGAATTTAGAAGGTTAAGGGGTGATTTGATCGAAGTTCTCAAGATATTAAGGGGAACTGATAGGGTAGATAGAAAGAAACAAGTTCTACTGGTTGGGGAGTCTAGGACGAGGGGGCATAGTCTTAAAATTAAAGCCAGGTCTTTCAGGAGTGAAGTTAGGAAAGACCTCTACACGCAAAGGGTGGTAGAAATGTAGAACTCCCTTCCACAAACGGCAATTGATGCTTCGTCAATTGTTAATTTTAAATCGAAGATTGATAGATTTTTGTTAACCAAATGTATTAATGGATATGGGGCAAAGGCGGGTATATGGAGTTAGGTCACAAATTAGCCTTGATCTCACTGAATGGCGGAACAGGCTCGAGGGGCAAAATGGCCCACGCCTGTTCCTATGTTCAAGGGCAATTAGTGATGTGCAATAAATGCTGGTCTTGCCAGCGACATCCACATCCAGTAAATTAAATTAATAAAACAAAATGCGCTACCACTGTTAGGTCTACTTGCATAAGTGAATAAGTTAGGATAATTTCAGCAAATATTGCAACTTCCACTTTGAAAATGTATTAGTTGGAAATGGAAGTTGCTGCAAAATACATAAAGCACTTATTTCTTCAAAACTACTGAATGTTTACAAAAGCAAAATACTGCGGATACTGAAATCTGGAATAAAAACAGAAAATGCTGGAAATTTCAGCAGGTCAGGTAGCATCTGTGGAGAGAAAGCAGAGTTGACATTTCGGGTCGATGACCCTTCGTCAGAATGTTTCCATATCAGCCACCAGCTGCTAATCATCCCAATCCACATTTCAACCCTGAACCTAAAAATGCTTGTAATTTGGTCAATGACAAATAGTCTGTGAACATCACAATAAACTTAATTGGTTTTATACATTATAGTAGTTTTCTGTCCAGCTCAGCAGGGTACAAAGAAATTGGGGGGGCGAAATTGCCCTTTTTAAAAAAAATAGTCCCATTAGCACCTGTGGGGGTCACTAATGGGCGCAACAAGGTTATCGCCTGGGGGAAGGGGTCAATAGCGCCTCCAGGGAAATTGCCCTGGAGGTTTGGGGGCATTGTGTTGTTAGCGCTGCACCTTGGATCGGCACATGCACCCCAGATCGGCGCACACTCGGCGATGATGTCATTGCCATGCCCGCCGACCGCACACTGGCCCGTGCCGACCCCTTTGTGCCCCCTCCCCCAGAGCAAATTGCCCCGTGGGTCGCGAAGTTGACGGACATCCACCGTCAGGGCACCCCTTAAAGGGGAGGCCATTTGCCCCATGGGCCGCCATTTCTTTCTGTCGGCCGGCAATGACGGCCCTTGCCTTGACCGGGCCGCCATCCTGCAGTCAGAGCGCGCAGCAGCCTTCCTCTTTAATTGAAGGGGAGGGGGTGTTCTGCCACGTTAGTGCTACGCAGAGCCACGTAGCGCTGACGTTGCCGGTGGGGCGCTGGGCTCCGGAGCGCTGCACCACAGAGGCGGAGCGCCTCCAATAGCATTCCGCCTCCGTTGGACAGAAGGGCCGAATTCTGCACCGGGGGTGGAACCTCCGGGCTGGCCAATAAATGTCCCGGCCCCAGAAAGCTACCTCCTCCAAATGGGGCAATTTCACCCCGTGTTTCTCTGCTTTATCCTTTAATTCTTTGTGTGACATGTGCCTTTTGCTTTATATTCCACCTTCTCTCTCTCTCATTCTCTGGATCTATTCCCACTATAGTGTCTATATTTTTCTGTTTGTGTTTGAGTATTTTTCTCATTCTATTTCTGATACATTTTGTAAATCTTTTACTCCCCAGCTCCTCTCCTTTCTGTTTGGCTCTCAATGTCTTTGTGTCTCACACACATTCATTTATTGATTTACTTAATAGGGTAAATTCTGAAAGGCCCCATAAAAGCAGGTGGTCTTAAAATCAGGCATGCCGATTTGTTACATGCCTGATTTTACAAGGTATAATTTGACAGTGAATAATGATGCTGCAATATCAGCATAAGTGGCCCAATTTCAATAATAAAATCTAATAGATAAAAGTTTGTCCCTCTGAATTCAACATGTTTGCACCTCCCAGAGCTTGAGCTTCAGTCATCACGACTAGGACGTGGAAGTTTCCGGAGTTCATCTGCTGAAACAGGGAAGAAAGTGGGTACTTGGATTTTTTATTTTGCAGTTGCTTGTTGCATTTTGCTCCATGCATTCACTGGTTTTCCTGGATAGCTCTCCATTTTTGCACTTTGCTTTTTATCCCTACCAATACTTTGCTTCATTATTCTTGGCTACTGCTGGCTTTGACTGTTGCACATATAAAGAGGTGACGATAGGTATTGCTTTGGGGAACCCAAACTGCTACAACACTTAGATAAGAAAGAGGAGTTTGTGAGGGGAAAACAAATTCAGGTAGAACACCACTGGAGGCATTTTGGCCACATCCTTCACTAACTCAGGACCGGTACCTAGACATGTCAGAGTCTGTGCTGCCTCCAATTCAAAAACCAGGATCTCACAAAGTTGTGCCATCTGCTGTGCAATCACCTGCTCATATGTGGAACAGATGGCAGCTAACTTCTAGAAGTTCAGAGATGCACAATCTGTAGGAACTGGTGCAAAAAGTGCAGGTAAAAATATTGGGAGGGGATGGAAGGAGAGCTGGGGTTGACATAGATGGAATGGGTGGAGACAGGGGCCTCGGGATTGAACTGTAATTTGGGATTGGAGCAAGCAGCCTATGGTGAATTGAGCCTGGCAGCACTCTGATCAAGGGAGCAAGATTAGAACAGGAGAGCAAAGCATACGGCCTATGCTGGCTAGGAGAGAATATGTGCATGTGGCCTGCCAAAGTATTGGCCCAGAATTTGCGGTCGCGATGACAGGATGCAGGTGCATGCAGAAATCCTGAACTTGCGGTCTGTCACTGACAGCTCTGAAACAGGCTGCGCTGTGTCCCCGCCTGCCCCCAGAGCCAGAAATATGTGCAGTCAGCCAAATCAGGGAAACTGACGAAAACTTTGGCTCTTCTGCTGTAAGTGCACTGTTAAATTCCCCACTAAAAGTTAGACCCGAAGGGATTAGGTGTCACTGGGGTTTTTACAGCGTTATTACTGCTAAACAAATGTTCAGGGCCTGGAAAACTAATTGTAATTTTGTGCATTATGAAATTTGGCTATTTTAATAAAAAAATTCAGTTGCTAACACTTGCTGATAACGCTGGGTGGGGTGTTAACTGGGAGTTAAGCGGTTGGTAGTGGTGTTTGGTGTTGTTCACGCCAGACTCGAAATTCGGTGGTAATTTTTTAAGGACGTTAAAATGTAATGTAGCTAACTAGCACCATGGAAATCATGACGTCAGTACGCATGCAAAGCCTCCTTGGTGCCCTTCTCGTCACATTCACTTTTGCCGCCTCACTTAACGGCTGCCGTCCATGACGTCTGAAAAAGTTGGACTGCACAAGGCGGAGAAACTAATCCGGGGCGTTATTTAAAGGGAGTTGCAGCCAGAGCTCAGAGGTCTCAGTCAGTGCTGCGTTTGATGCTCGCACAGACAGTAGCGTGTTGGCGTTGTACTGCTGTTGACTCGGCAGATTGACTACTAGTATCTGGGACACATTGGCTTCCATATCGGATAAATTTGAAATCTCCATTTCGCTGCGACCTCTGCCAAGTCATGGAGACAGTGATTGCACACCACGTCGTCCTGCGGTGCCGACTTGAAAGGTGCTGGCTGCAAAGACAGCTTAGGGCAAATGTGGATCCTCCCCATAGGAGAGGCCCCAGACGGTGGGGCAGGAGGCCGAACACATGCAGGGTTTACCTTGCGCATTAAACTTATCTTGCGATGTCCAAGGAGAAGTGCTTAAGAAGGTTGAGGTTGATGACGGTCATACCTGGCAGCTGACCTTGGCACCAGGACCTCACTGTCAGTGGCAGTAGTCCTGAACTTCTATGCTACCGGCACCTTCCAGTCTCCTGTAGGCGATATATGCAACATCTCGCAGTCTGCAGTACATTGCTGCATTTGCCAGGTCACCGACGCTCTCTATGGCAAACGAATGGATCACATCAAGTTCAGCATGTCTAGGGAAGACCAGGATAAGCACTCCCATGGCTTCGTCAAGATAGCGGGCTTCCCCAGGGTTCAAAGAGCCATTGATTGTATGCATGTGGCATTGAGAGCCCCGCCCCACAATGAAGAGATCTTTCGGAATCGCAAGGGATTCCACTCTCTCAACATTCAGCTGGTCTACGATCACAGGCAGACGATCCTCGCTGTCAATGCCCAATATCCTGGCAGCTGCCATGATGCCTTCATCCTGCAGGAGACCGCTGTGCCACGACTCTTCAAGCCACCGCATGAAGGCCGTGGCTAGCTGCTGAGCAACAAAGGATATGCTGTGGCCCCCTGGCTGATGACAGCCCTCCGCAATCCCACCAACCCTGCAGCGCTATAACAGACATACCACAACCCGGGCCATTATCGAGCAAACTATCGGGGTTCTGAAGCAGCATTTCCGCTGCCTTGACCGCTCTGGAGGGGCATTGCAGTACTCACCTGATAGAGTCCCCGTGATAACCGTCGTCTGCTGCATGCTGCACAAGCTGGCCATTGTGAGGAGCCAGCTATTACCACCAGGGATGGATGATCCACCTCGGGAGGAGGACGACGATGATGAGGAAGAAAAGGAGCTTCACCGAAGGAGGAGGCAACATGACACTGCTGCGGCTGTAAGGGTTTGCTTGTCAGAGACTCATCGCTCATAGAAACATAGAAACATAGAAAATAGGTGCAGGAGTAGGCCATTCGGCCCTTCTAGCCTGCACCGCCATTCAATGAGTTCATGGCTGAACATGCAACTTCAGTACCCCATTCCTGCTTTCTCGCCACACCCCTTGATCCCCCTAGTAGTAAGGACTATATTCTAACTCCTTTTGGAATATATTTAGTGAATTGGCCTCAACAACTTTCTGTGGTAGGGAATTCCACAGGTTCACCACTCTCTGGGTGAAGAAGTTTCTCCTCATCTCGGTCCTAAATGGCTTACCCCTTATCCTTAGGCTGTGACCCCTGGTTCTGGACTTCCCCAACATTGGGAACATTCTTCCTGCATCTAACCTGTCTAAACCTGTCAGAATTTTAAACGTTTCTATGAGGTCCCCTCTCATTCTTCTGAACTCCAGTGAATACAAGCCCAGTTGATCCAGTCTTTCTTGATTGGTCAGTCCCGCCATCCCGGGAATCAGTCTGGTGAACCTTCGCTGCACTCCCTCAATAGCAAGAATGTCCTTCCTCAAGTTAGGAGAACAAAACTGTACACAATACTCCAGGTGTGGCCTCACCAAGGCTCTGTACAACTGTAGCAACACCTCCCTGCCCCTGTACTCAAATCAAATGAATGATTCTTGACGTGCCGAATGGCCTGCCTATACACGTGGGCATCAACTCAACACATTGCTACACACCCTGCAGCCCTCTGTCTTAAACAGTCAGTGCCTCTTCATGTGAACAATCCAAATTTGGATCATAGCAAACATTAGTCATGTGTGCTGAAAACAAGCACAAGACAACAACTTCATCTGCAACACATCAACATACCCACAAAACCCCTTCAAACATTCTCATAGACATCCAAGTGCACCTATTGGCATTAGTTCATTTTGTAACAAGTGAGTACCAAACAATTTTGCATCATTCATCCAAGCGCAGCAATTTACATGAGCTCACATTGCAACATCCCAGCCATCTCTGTTGACTATCAAACAAATGTTTGGTGCGTCATACAAGTGCAACTAGTTTTAAAAGCTCATATCTTCACAAAGTGAGCATATGTGGCCACCTTCCCACAGGCCTTTACTTTGTCTTCCCTTCCCCCACCCCCCCCCCCCCCTCCCATGCCTTCTGCTCCTCCTCAATGGGGTCTCAGAGCCTTCAGCAAGGCTGGTAGTCGGTTGCCTACTTGGATCCGCAGCCACACATGATGGCCTAGCAGGACCAGCTCGGGCCCTGGAAGACTCGGCTGCGGACTGCATGACCTCAGCATGGGTGGAAGCACTCTGCTGTGCATGGGGTGCAGAAAGCAGCAGCTGCGAAGGCAGAATGATGTTGTCCTCAGAAATGTCATCATGGTCCAATTGGCCCAACAGACTGATACTCCCCCGGTGCAGAGCATCATCATCTGCAGAAATGTGGGTGATATCAGATTCCTGCCCTGGTTTGACAAGATTACATCCCTCTTCAACAGATGGGCCCCAGACCAGATGGCAGCGGTCAGTGCATTGGTTGAATCTAAATGAATCTATTTGCCTCTGCATCAAGAGTGTCTGCGACTGCAGTGCACTAGAGAGTTGACTCAGGACACGATGCACTGATGATATTTGAGTATGGAGGTCTTCAATAGCATCAGCCTGGTGCTTAATAGTCACTGCAACGTCAGCCATAGCACATGCCACCATGTCTGAGACCCCATGGTCACTGTTTGCATCCAGCATCTGTTACTAAGGATGGGCTCGGTAGGCTGCTGAGAGGCATGAGCAACAGTTGAGGGGGGACTCCTCCATCTTCACAGCTGCTGCATTGTGACTCTGGGGCACCCTTGTTATTGCACCCAGCAGATCGGTGTGCAACTGCAGGGATTGTCTTGTGACAACCTCTAGATCAGGCTCATCGTCAGACTTCTGCTGAGCATCACTCAGGCACGCACTCACCCTCCGGGGAGCTGGGCCCCAGGCTTCCCCTCCCCCGTGGCATTGCTGTAGGTCACTGACTCCTGGAGCATCACCCACTTCCGCCTCCCTCACCACCTCTTGGTCAACAGCGCTGCTGGCCCCGCTCTGAGATGGCGCAGCCTCCTGCGTGAGGTCGAAGGAGTTGTCCTCCTGCTCTTCCTCGTTGCCACCATCTGCACTTGTGGAAGGGGCCCGAGAAGGCCCTGGTGGATCTGGCTGGTCATCTGAAAGCACAAACACAGAGCAGCGGTCACCTGCAGGGGAGGAGGTCAGGAGCGAGAAAGGCATTCGTGAATGCCAGTCTCATGGAAATAGCTGAATGTTGATGGTGTGAGGGCCAAGTGTCCTGCAGGTCGTTGCAATGGAACGCAACATACTGTCACTGTCCCGAGGGGGGTCAGCCGCACCAACCGCCATCGCATCAACCTGGGCGACCATTAGGGCAGCTATCCGTTCCTTCAACGGACTGAACACTTGGAGGTCAGGCTCCCCTCCACCAGTCCGCATTTGCTCCCGTCGGTTGTGTGTGAGCTTAGCCTGTAACAGTAAACAGAAAGTTGGAGTTAGAGGCCTTCTATCAGTCTGTCCCAAGTGCCTTACATACTTTACTCATTTTACTCTACGAGAGTCTTCACAGCTCGATGTTTAGTACATTTTTCTCTATGACAGTCTTCACAGCTCGATGTAACCACAATTCGCGGCGTGGACTTGCTTTGGCAATGCTTGAATTAGGGTGCCTGGACCTAACAGTAACAGGGAGGCTACCATCTTCGAGACGCATATGAAGACTGAGGAATCAACATGAGAGGTGGGTCTGCAGAACCGAACAGCAAGATTAACAGTGCATGCAGGACCTTGCAGTAGGTGAGGCTGCAAATGGGAACCTTGACTGTGGCCTCACAGGCAGACAGAAAGCCTAACATCTGTGGTTGGGAAAATGTTGGAGTCCATTATTAAGGAAGCAGGAGCAGGACATTTGGAAGAGCATCATTCAACAAGCAGAGTCAGCATGGATTTATGAAGGGGAAGTCATGTTTGACAAATTTGCTGGAGTTCTTTGACGATGTAACAAGCAGGATGGATAAGGGGGAACCAGTGGATGTGGTGTATTTGGATTTCCAGAAGGCATTCGATAAGGTGCCACATAAAAGGTTACTGCACAAAAGAAAAGTTCACGGGGTTGAGAGTAATATATCAGCATGGATAGAGGATTGGCTAACTAACAGAAAACAGAGAGTTGGGATAAATGGGTAATTTTCTAGTTGGCAAACAGTAACTAGTGGGGTGCTACATGGATCGGTGCTGGGGCCTCAACGATTTACAATCTATATTAATGACTTGGATGAAGGGACCGAGTGTAACATAGCCAAGTTTGCTGACGATACAAAGATGGGTGGGAAAGCAAATTGTGAGGAGGACACAAAAAATCTGCAAAGGGATATAGACAGGCTAAGTGAGGGGGCAAAAAATTGGCAGACGGAGTATAATGTGGGAAAATGTAAGGTTATCCACTTTGGCAGAAAAAATAGAAAAGCAAATTATAATTTAAATGGAGACAAATTGCAAAGTGCTGCAGTACAGATGGATCTGGGGGTCCTTGTGCATGAAACACAAAAAGTTAGTATGCAGGTACAGCAAGTAATCAGGAAGGCAAATGAATGTTAGCCTTTATTGCAAGGGGAATGAAGCATAAAAGCAGAGACATCCTGCAATAACTGTATAGGGTATTGGTGAGGCCACACCTAGAGTACTGAGTACAGTTTTGGTCTCCGTATTTAAGGAAGGATATACTTGCATTGGAGGCTATTCAGAGAAGGTTCACTAGGTTGAATCCGGAGATGAGGGGGTTGACCTCTGTAGATAGGTTGAGCCTATACTCATTGGAGTTCAGAAAAATGAGGGGTGAAACATATAAGATAATGAGGGGACTCAACAAGGTGGATGCAGAGAGGATATTTCCACTCATAGGGAAAACTAAAATTAGGGGGCATGGTCTCAGAATACGGGGCTGCTCATTTAAAACTGAGATGAGGAGGAATTTCTTCTCTCAGAGGGTTGTAAATCTGTGGAATTCTCTGCTCCAGAGAGCTGTAGAGGCTGGGTGATTGAATATATTTAAGGCGGAGATAGACAGATTTTTGAACGATAACGGAAGATGATCTTATTAAAATGGCGGAGTAGGCTCCAGTGGCCAAATGGCCTTCTCCTGTTCCTATTTCTTATGTTCTTATGTTCTCACCCACTTAGAGCATGGATTCAGAAACACTACATTGAGCAGAGAGTGCACAGTGAGGTCAGAGCATAGCATGTTGAAGTTTGAAATTAAAGATACTCACCCTCATTAGCCACGTCAGGTCATTTCACTTTTTTCTACATTGCATTGCTGTTCTTAGAACGATGTCACTCGCAGATATTTGCTCTGCTATTTCCTTCAATAGCCTTCATCATGTTTGGGGTTGGGGTCTCCTCCCAGCCACTGTCCTCAGCACCTGCCGATGCCTCTCCAGGGCATTAAGGAGTGCATCCAGTGCGGCGTCCATGAATCGGTGGGCACGCTGACGAGCTGTTGCTGCAAGGTCTGCCATGCTCACCGTCTGAGTGCGTGCGTAGGGAGTGAATATAGCCACAAGGCGTTGAGGCGCCCAATCAACACCTCAATTCAATCCAGGCGACGCCACTATGTCTGTGGCGCAACTCCAAATGCTGCCTAAGTCCCGGATGTTGAGCCCCTACTTAACGGCCCACTTAGCACATCCAGGTAAGCATGCACGCCATGATTTTACGCTGCTATCAATTGTTTACGTGTCAATAGTAAATTTCGCGTTTGGGGACCGAGCCTGAAGTGAGGCGTTAAAAATTTCTCATGTAGTGACAACACCTCAAAAATGGCGGTACCGAATTTCGCCCCCTTAAGTTTTTAGGAAACTTTTCAAAAAAAATCTAAACGTTTGTCCATCTTTATTTCAGGGTTGCCAATTCCCCATGCGAGAGCTCCAATCTTTGTTTTGATCTCTCTAACGTTTTAAAAAAGTTAGAATTTTAAGAGCTTACTCACTCTATTGTTTGCTGTGAGAATTCTGCATTTTAATTGGCTGCTTAGACAATCTGTTGATGTCACAGCAGTTTGCACAAGGGGATCCCCACTATATTTAATTGATTTGAACTGAAGGTCGGAAATCCCGAAGTTCTCAACACGGGGATCATGAGATCCTGTGTGAAGTGTACTTCGGGGCCAGCAGCAAACACCTTGGCATCGCCACTGACCCCAAATTCCAAGCCAATATATTGTAGCACAGTAGCTGCTGGGTATTTCAATCTAGGACCTTTTAAAAAAAAATAGTGGAAGCCCAGCTCATGGATCGAAGCTCTGGAGATAGAGCTGAAGACAATGTCAATGCCTGAGAGAGAGGAAGTCTGTATGGGCAAAAGTTATTGTTCATGTTCTGTAGAAACCTCTTATGAAACAGTTCCTCTGTGTGATCTGTTTAATGCTAGTTCTGTTTTTTAAAAATAAGAGCAGTATAAATTACCGTAGAGATTTATTTGCAACCTGGAGTTAGATTCATTTATTTAATTCATAACTTTAGGTGGCAGCCTTGACTCAGTGATAGCATTCTCACCTCTGAGTCAGAAATTCATATGTTCAAGCCCCAATCTAGAGACTTGGGCGCATAATCTAGACTGGCGCATCAGTGCAGTAACTGAGGGAGTGCTGTACTGTGGAGGGTGTTGTTAAATTGAGGTTCTGCCTGTCCTCTCAGGTGAACGTAAAAGATCCTGTGTTTCCCACATTACAACAGTGACAACAGTTCAAAAATACTTTGTTGGCTGTAAAGCACTTTGGGATGTCTTGAGTTCGTGATAGGCGCTAGTACAGCACTCTCACATATGGTACTGGCATGTCAGCTTGTCATGTCCAACAACAAAATCATTTATGTGCCAGAAATAATGCTGTGCACATTAATTTTTTGGAAATTATAAAATGTGTTCTGTGCATACCAATCATACTGCTGGTTTGAGCAGAATCTTTACAAGTGGTAAATAATGAGTCAGACCAAGTTTGAATAATAATGACTGTACTAACATAAAGGAAAAGTGGAGTATAAGGATATATCCACACAGGGAAATAATAAAATGAATAAAAGAAGGCTAGTCTAGGGAGCGGAGTAATAGCGATGTGAAAATTCTGTACAGAAACGCCTGGAGTATTCATTTAAAAAATTGGGGATCTAAAGGTTTACACTAGTGATAGTTTGCCGTTTTTGGTGAAAAATGGTGAACCAGGAAATTGCGCTGGCGGTTTTTAAGTATCGCTGGGGAACGGACTGCCGGCGTGCAAGACTCGAAATAGCGCTTTCGTCAAAAATTTGGCTCACAGCGCACCCATAGATAGGATGGAAAAAACGTCAGAGAAAAGCCTGCATTGCAGCCCTTGGAACAGTGGTAGGTATGAAGACCTGCAAAAAAAGGTAAGTTAAAGTTTTTATTTTTTAATCCTTTTGCAGCGATTCGATGGTTAAGTGTCTTGTGAATGTTTTGTGATTTTTTATTTTTTGCAATTTCTTTGTGGTGTTTTCCGTCCTCCCAAGGCCTCTCTCGCAGCGGTATCGGCCTCGGAGAAAAGTTACACAAAATTCACGGTTTGCATCGCAGATTTTTAACACTCGGCGCATTGAAACCCAAATTATAGGCTTCGTAGCGACAGCGATATTTTTGGCAAAAAAAATACTGTTATCACCAAAAACCGAATTTCTAGCTTTATAGGTTTCATAGAGAATTGACAAGAATTAATTAAAAAATGAATCTGGAACTTTAAACTAAACTAAGGGGAGCATGTGTAGAATCATAGATAATTGCTGTAGATGACTTCAATTTACCATAGAGGTTCATAAGCAATTATGTTTCTGAATGTCGGGTCAGAATTCACTGAAAAAATAAGTGTGAAAGTTACACACCGTTATTAATGTGCAAATTGGCCAGCAACTTGTGGCAAGGAAGATATATCCCATGAAATATGAGTCGCCACAAGTTGCTGGACGATTTGCGCCGCTCTGTCGTTAGCTTTGTGAAGTGGGCATCTTGTTCTCAACCTCCCCATGCAGTTGCTACATTTGCACATTAATTGCCCATTAAACATCACAGGAAATTAAGCCGAGTAATTAATAGCGTAAGTACCCTTTTAACAATGTGATCATTGTTAATGATTGCCAAACAACCTCTCTTGCCCAGAAAGTAAACATTTTAAAGTGTGGAGTCCCATTCCTTCAGGCAGTGAATTGTTTTTGGAGATTTTTTAAATGTCCAATTTATATTTTTAAAATTTTTACTTTTCCTTTGTCTCTTTTTTCTGTCTCTCTTAATCCAATTTTTCTTTCCCTCTCTTTATTTCTCTTTCTGTACCTGATTTTACATTTTGCCCACTCGAATTCACCCTTGTTTCAGTCCTTCTTCTGTTTACTTCTGAATGCGTAAATCTCATTGTTCGCATGCCTAACACAAGACTCCGAGTAGCAAGCGCTCTACTTGGAACTCCGACATGGCAAACGAGCCCCAGGCGGGCAGAGGAAACGTTTCAAGGACACCCTCAAAGCCTCCTTGATAAAATGCAACATCCCCACCGACACCTGGGAGTCCCTAGCCAAAGTGGAGGAAGAGCATCCGGGAGGGCACTGAGCACCTTGTCGTCGCCAAGAGCATGCAGTAAACAAGCGCAGACAGCAGAAGGAGTGTGCGACAAACCAGTACCACCCACCCTTTCCTTCACCGACTGTCTGTCCCACCTGTGACAGCGACTGTAATTCCCGTAATGGACTGCTCAGTCACCTAAGAACTCACTTTTAGAATGGAAGCAAGTCTTCCTCGATTTCGAGGGACTGCCTATGATGATGATGATGGGTTAAGGAGATACACTGTTGGTCCCATCGTTCACTAAGATCCCATGTGTCCTGTTGCCCTTGCAGTGCCGTAATCAGCCCGCACTTCCAGTAACATATGGCAAAAAATGTTGAGCTGAAGAGTGCAGGAAAATTTCTAACTAAGGGCACACTGTTCCAGCCCATCATACTTGAAGGCTACGTTGTTTCAAATGGTTAAAAAGCGGACACGGGGTTTGGTGATATAAGATATTATGCATCATCATCATCATCATAGGCAGCCCTTCGGAATCGAGGAAGACTTGCTGCCACTCTTAGCATGAGTTCTTAGGTGGCTGTACAGTCCAATAGGAGAACCACAGTCTCTGTCACAGGTAGGACAGACAGTGATTGAAGGGAAGGGTGGGCGGGGAGCCCGGTTTGCGACACGCTCTTTCCGCTGCCTGCGCTTGATTTCTGCATAATCTCGGCCACGATACTCGAGGTGCTCAGCGCCCTCCCGGATGCACTTCCTCCACTTAGGGCGGCCTTTGGCCAGGGACTCCCAGGTGTCAGTGGGGATGTCGCACTTTATCAGGGAGGCTTTGTGGGTGTCCTTGTAACGCTTCCTCTGCCCACCTTTGGCTCGTTTGCCGTGGATGAGTTCTGAGTAGAGCGCTTGCTTTGGGAGTCTCGTGTCTGGCATACAAACTATGTGGCCTGCCCGCGGAGCTGATCATGTGTGGTCAGTGCTTCAATGCTAAGGATGTTGGCCTGGACGAGGACACTGATGTTGGTGCATCTGTCCTCCCAGGGGATTTGTAGGATCTTGCGGAGACATCCTTGGTGGTATTTCTCCAGCGACTTGAAGTGTCTACTGTACATGGTCCACATCTCTGAGCCATACATGACGCGGTTATTACTACGGCCCTGTAGACTATGAGCTTGGTGACAGTTTTGAGAGCCTGGTCTTCAAACACTCTTTTCCTCAGGCGGCCGAAGGCTGCACTGGCACACTGGAGGCGGTGTTGGATCTCGTCGTCAATGTCTGCTCTTGTTGATAGGAGGCTCCCGAGATAAGGGAAGTGGCCCACGTTGTCCAGGGTCGCAGCATGAATCTTGATGACTAGGGGGGCAGTGCTGTGCGGCGAGGACAGGCTGGTGGAGAACCTTTGTCTTACTCATGTTTAGCGTAAGGCCAATGCTTTCATACAACTCGGTGAATACGTTGACTATGTCCTGGAGTTCAGCCTCTGTGTGTGCACGGACGCAGGCGTCGTCCGTGTACTGTAGCTCGATGACAGAGGTTGGTGTTATGTATCGATGTGTGTATCGTCCTGCGTCCTGGGGGGGAAGTGAGAGTTTATGTATCGATGTGTGCATCGTCCTGGTACCTTAAATGTATAATAAGCACAATGGTACACCACAGAGGGCGCTGTGGTGGGAGACCTGAAAGTACCTGCAAGAGGCAGTATAAAAGGCTGACCACCACACCTGAGAGGCACTCTGGAGCTGAACAATAAAGGACAAAGGTCACAGCAGTTAGATTAACACCAGACCGTGTGGAGTCAGTGATATGTGTGCTACATACACCATATTTGCGACAAGGAAGCGGACGTATTCCACGCAACCATGGCTACGCTGGGCTCACTAAAGGATTTTACCGTGAGCAATGATTGGGAGGCCTTTACGGAAATGCTCGAGTACTACTTCACAGCAAACGATCTGACGGAGGACACGAACGCACAGAGAGAGAAGCGTAAGGCGATATTGCTCTCCAGTTGTGGAGATGAGGTTTACTGTCTCGTCAGGGATTTGCTGGCCCCCGGGGAGCGCCAGGGACAACTCATACGAGGAGCTGACTGAACTCATTCGTGACCAGTTGAAACCGAAGGAGAGCATCCTTGATACAGATACAAATTTTACCATCACTGCAGACCCGAGGGCCAGGATGTCACCAAATACACTGCGGACCTCAGGAGACTCGCGGCGCCGTGTGATTTTGGCGCACACCTTGACGAGGCGTTGCGGGACGTTTTCATCATGGGGATTGGCCATGAGGGCCTTCTTCACAAGCTGCTAGCCACGGAACCCACAGTCACCCTGACAAAGGCCATCACCATCAGCCGGGCACATATGACCTCGACTTGCAGCACCAAACAAATGATCCACACAGTCTCGAACCCGGCAGGCACTGTCCACAGGATAGCGCCTGCCACAGACAAAACTGCGGAACGTGGCTCTGCCCAGGGCAGAGAGCACGGACCTTGGGGTCCTGGAACTCAGAGTCCGCTGAGGGGGGCCAATCAAGCAGCACCATGCTGGCACTGCGGAGAAAGCCATGGGGCTCACCGGTGCAGGTTTGCAGAGTACACGTGCAATACCTGCCACCTGAAAGGCCACCTTCAGCGTATGTGTAAAAGAAATCGGACTCACCATGTGGCTGAGGAGATGGGGGATGATCCACCATCCAGCGAGGAGCAGGCAGAAGATGATGAGGTGTTGGGACTGTACACATGTACCGACGATTCGCCCCCAGTGATAATGGAAGTAAAAATCAACGGAGTCCCTGTGAGTATGGAAGTGGACACGGGCTCGGTCCGTCGTTGATGAATCAGAGAACTTTTGATAAACTGTGGATTAACCCAGCTGCATGACCCAAGCTGGTCCCGGTCACTGCGAAGCTGCGGACCCACACCAGGGAACTAATACCTGTTCTCGGCAGAGCGATGGTGCAGGTATCCCACGGGGACGAGACGCACGGTTTACTTAGTGGGCTGTTGCAGGTGATGGGCCGACACTCCTCGGCCGGAGGTGGATGGGGACGGTCCGTGGGAGCTGGGAAGACTTCACCACTCCACAGGCTGCTGCTCCCCGGGGTGCTGCCGTGCCCCGGGTCCCCAGAGAGCAGCGCCGACCGAGCTGGAGCTGCAGCCTCAATCCCCCCACAGGCAAGACCCAGGCCCGGACCTCACACAGAGACCCTGCAGCCTTAGCCCCCACAGGCAAGCCCCAGCCCCGGACCTTAAGCCACAGAGATCCTGCAGCCTCAACCCCCACAGGCAAGCAGCCCTGCAGAGGCGGGCCTAGTGGGAGGGCTGGGGGGGGCGGTGGTGAGCCGGCGGGGCGCTGCGGGCGGGGTGCGAGGGATCCAGGATGGCCGACGGATCGGAGGGGCCCACGCAGAGGGAGAGTCGGACGGTGACAGGGCAGCAGCTGGAGGTCGGCAGCCACAACGGCCGCAGAGGAGGCCGCTGGAGCGGCTACAGTGGCCGCCGGAGAGACGACGACGACGGCCGCAGGAGAGGCAGCAAGTTAGGTGGCAGCGGAGGGGAGAGGAGGCTGTGGCGGCGGAGAGCAAGATGGCGGCAGCCTCGTGTCCAGAGCAGCAGAGCATCAAAGATGGCGGCGCCCAAGGAGAAGCCTCATGGAATCCTGTTGCATCAAAGATGGAGCCTTAAAAAGGAAATGCACCCGGGAGTCTTAAAAGGGCCTTACCACGTGGTGGTCCCCACAAAGTGACTTCTGTAAGGCAAGAGCGAGTCTAAAATGAGCTATGTTAATGTGAGATGACGGATTCATAATAAGAATTAATATTTTAATGCTGAATGGTCACTGTGTTTGTGTAAAATAATGGATATGAAGTACAATTAATGATAAGAGCTAATAAGGAAATCAGGGATCCGTTACCAGTTAATAACTATTTAATGTAACTGCTTAGTGTATCCGCAACCCGTTGACTCAACATCTGTACCAGATAACATGTACCATACAAACGCACCGTCTATGCATACCTGCCTTCCGTTGGACAAACAAGGGCGAGATCCCCAGCAACGGCTTCGGGACTGGGGGTGGGGGAAAGTGAGATGTTATGTATCGATGTGTGTATCGTCCTGCGTCCTGGGGGGGAAGTGAGATGTTATGTATTGATGTGTGTATCGTCCTGGTACCTTCAATGTATAATAAGCACAATGGTATACCACAGAGGGCGCTGTGGTGGGAGACCTGAAAGTACCTGCAAGAGGCAGTATAAAAGGCTGACCACCACACCTGAGAGTCACTCTGCAGCTGTTCAATAAAGGACGAAGGTCACAGCAGTTAGATTAACACCAGACCGTGTTGAGTCAGTGATTTGTTGGAGTGGTCTTGGACATGGCCTGGAGACGGCGAAGGTTGAGCAGCTTCGCACTGGTTCTGTAGTTCAGTTCCACTCCAGCGGGGAGCTTGTCAACTGTGAGGTGGAGCATGGCAGCGAGGAAGATTGAGAAGAGGGTTGGGGCAAGGACGCAGCCCTGCTTGACCCCGGTCCGGAGGTGGATTGGGTCTATGATGGATCCGTTGGTAAGGATCACAGCCTGCATGTCATCGTGGAGCAGGCGGAGGATGGTGACATATTTTTGGGAGCATCTGAAACGGAGGAGGACGCTCCATAGACCCTCGCGGTTGACAGTGTTAAAGGCCTTTGTAAGGCCGAAGAAGGCCATGTATAAGGGCTGGCGCTGTTCCCTGCATTTTTCCTGCAGCTGTCGCGCTGCAAAAATCATGTCCGTTGTGCCCCGGAGGGGACAAAATCCGCACTGCGACTCTGGGAGGAGCTCCTCAGCCACGGGGAGCAGATGGTTGAGGAGGACTCTCGCGATGACTTTCCCAGTGGCTGATAGCAGGGAGATTTCCCTGTAGTTGCCGCAGTCGGACTTGTCCCCCTTTTTAAAGATTGACACAATCACTGCATCTCTAAGATCTCCCGGCATGCTCGCCTCCCTCCAGATGAGAGAGATGAGGTCGTGTATTCGCGCCAGCAGTGCCTCTCCGCCATACTTCAATGCCTCAGCAGGGATTCCATTCGCTCCCATACCCTTGTTGTTTTTTAGCTGTCTTATGGCTTTTTCTACCTTGTGCAGTGTTGGGGTCTCACTGAGGTGGTGGCAGGTAGTATGCTGCGAAATGGATTCGAGAACACTCGAGTCAAAGGCAGAGTCTCGATTGAGGAGATCTTCAAAGTGCTCCTTCCAGCGGGCCCTGTCTGTCTCGGTGTCCTTGATGAGTGTTTCCCCATTCTTGGCCAGCAGCGGGGTGGGGCCTTGGGTGTTTGGACCATAGGTGGCCTTGACTGTGATAAAGAATCCTCGTACATCATGGCTGTCAGCCAGCTGCTGTATCTCCTGTGCTTTCTCCATCCACCACCTGTTCTTTAGGTCCTGGGTTTTTTGTTGGACCTTAGCCTTTAGCTGTCTGTCATGCTGCTTTGCTGCTCCCAAGTTGGGTTGCTGATAAAGGCTCAGAAACGCCCTACGCTTGCAATCTATTAGCTCTTGAATTTCCTGATCACTTTCATCAAACCAGTCTTGGTGCTTCCTGGTTGAGTGACCGAGCATCTCTTTGCAGGCATTGGTTATGGAGGCCTGGAGGGCAGACCAAGCGCTGTGGGCATTCTGCGTCTCGGCGTCATCAAGGCACACCAGGTTAGCTGTGAGGCACTGACAATAAAGGGCTCTCTTAGCTGGTCCTTAAGTGCCTCGGCATTGACTTTTTTGCGACAATGCTTCTGCTGCCCCCTTCGTTTTGGGGCTATGTTGATGTCAATGATCGAACGGATTAGGCGGTGGTCCGTCCAGCAGTCGTCAGCTCCTGTCATGGTATGGGTGATGCGCACATCCTTGCGATCCCTGGCTCGGACGATGACATAGCCGAGCAGGTGCCAGTGTTTGGAGCGAGCGTGTTGCCACGATGCCTTTGTATTTATCCCTCTGGCGGAACAAGGTGTTGGTGATGACGTTCATACTCGAGACATTTTGTCAGGATAGGGTAGCGCTGGAGTTGGCTTTCCCTACCCCCTCTCTGCCAATCATGCCTCCCCAGAGGTCTGTGTCCTTGTCGACCCTGGCGTTGAATTCGCCGAGGAGGATCAGTTTGTCGCCCGCAGGGATGCAGGTCAGGGATTTTGAGGTTGGAGTAAAAACTCTCTTTGGCCTCAGCTGTTGCATCGAGTGTTGGGGCGTAAGCACTGATGACTATGGCGCACTGGTTCCGGGATAGGGTGAGTCGAAACATCATGAGGCGTTCGTTAGCCCCACAGGGGGAGTCTTTGAGGCGGTTGACCAGCTCATTTTTGATGGCGAAGTTGACTCCGTGGAGGTGGCGTTCTGCCTCTGGTTTCCCGTTCCAGAAGAAGGTGTAACCTCCACCTTGTTCCTTGAGCTGGCCTTCCCCTCCCCGCCGGGTCTCGCTTAGGGTGGCGATGTCAATATCAAAGCGTCTAAGTTCCCGGGCAATTATGGCGGTGCGGCGTTCCGGTCTGTCGCTGTTCAGAGTTGTCCATGAGGGTCCTGACGTTTCAGGTCCCGAACTTCATGTTAGAGGAGAGGAAGATGCCTGTGTGTGATTTCTTTTGATATGGGGTAGTCGTTGCACACCAGCTACCACACGGGCTAATCTGAGCAAGATCTTGGTCCAGTGGCAAGGGGGTCCAAGATGACTGGAGACCAGGCACTGCTGAATGGGCCTGGTTGCCGATGGCGAGATGTTGGCTGCAGGCTCGGCACTGGGTAGCGCCCTTGATGGTAGGTGGTCCAAGGCTTGGTCGGGGGCGGGCATTGGGGGGGGTGCAGTGGTGCACAGGGGTTCAGAATGGGTGGGCAGAGGGGTCACATACATTGTAATCACCACGTGCTGGAGGAGGAGAGGAGGCCAGGCCAGCAGTGGGGAAGGAGCGGTCCAGATGGGGGGCGGTGGGGGGGGGAGGTGAAGGCCCTGTAGCCAGGTCCAGCCGCCGCAGGAGTTCCAGCCAGGAGGCCCAGGTCGCGCCGAGTCGCCGCAGGAGGTCCAGCCGGGAGGCCCAGGTCGCATTGGGTCACCGCAGGAAGTCCAGCCCGCAGGCTCAGGTCGTGTCGAGTCGCCGATGTGTGGTGTGGCGGGAGGCCTTAGGTCGGCCCGAACTTTGGGATTCGCGGGGTTGGGCTTAGAGTGGGAATTTCAGTGTTTAAAATCCCCTATTTGGGTCTATTAGGGCTAGGGCTGGGGCTTGGGAGTTCAGACAGTGGGAGGGGGGAGGTTGAGAGTGGAAAGCTGCCGAGGAGCTGTTTAGCAGGGGAGCTCCTGCTTACAGGGTTTTTGTCTCCACTTCTCTGTCTGGGATTCTGTTTCATTAATTAGTTACTCTGTGAAAAATAGCTTTTCTGGTTTGAACTTGTCTCCCCTATGGGGAGAGACCTAAGCAAGCTGGACTGAAACACACAGATGATAAATAGAATATCTTCAAATACACATTAGAGAATACAAAGTAAAAATATTCCACTGGGAAAGAATTTTAACAGGGGAAGAGGGAAACTGGTGTGGGTAACAATGAAAAAATTCAGGGAATAAGAGGAAAAGCCCAAGTAGATCAAAGAGCAGAAATTTTAAGAGAGCAAGGTTAAGAAAGTTCAGAAACTGTCCAAGTGAGCTGCAATAAAAAGTGAAAATCAAGACAGTGGGGAATATAAAAAGCAATGCAAAAAGCTTAGGTCAGAGAGTGACCTTGTCCCCAGAATGTGCCTCGTGTGGTTTCATGCTGTAGAGTCAGGACTTTACATTGGTGACGAGAAACGGGAATTCACGACCCACAAGAATGGCCACCGGTAGCACAGAGGAATGGTACTGTGTTGGGGAAGACTGGGACGATTTTGTCGAGAGGCTTCAGCAAAGCTTCGTTACAAAAGAATGGCTGGGGGATGCAGCGGCCGACAAGCGAAGGGCTCATCTTTTGACCAGCTGCGGACCAAAGACTCACGCGCTCATGAAGGACTTACTAGCAACCGAAAAGCCGACGGACAAAACTTTTGAAGAACTTAGCAAATTGATCGGGGAGCACCTCAAATGGCGAATAGCATACACATGGCCCAACACAGATTCTACACCCACCGACGTCGTGAAGGACAGAACATACCGGACTTCGTAGTGGCCCTCTGGCGTTTGGCCAGCCTCTAAGTTCACAGACGCCTGCAGGGGGAAAATGCTAAGGGACTTCTTTATCGAGGGCATCGGTCATGCGGGAATTTTCCGCAAATTAATTGAGACCAAGGATTTGACCTTGGAAGCGGCGGCGTTGATAGCTCAAACTTTCATGGCGGGGGAGGGAGAGACGAAAATAATATATGCGCGCAATTCTGCCTCTAACGCAGCGATGGATCAGGGAGTCAACATCATCAATGCGACTCAGAGCCCCGCAGGCAGGGGCAGTCCGACATTCCCCAGGCAGCAATAGACCCCAGAGTAAGACTTCAACAGAGACAATGGCAGGCTGAACTGACATTCACACCATCACAGTGGACAATGCGGCCCGGGATGGGGCCATTGACACCACTAATAGGATACTTAAGAGCAGTCAAAGGGACAGTCAGCGCAGAATGCCTGGTCATAGTCCCTTTGTTCCCAACAATGGAAACTTTAACTCATGCTGGAGGTGTGGGGGAAAAACACTCAGCTAGATCTTGCAGATTTTAACAGTTTGTCTGCAGAAACTGCAATCTCAGTGGCCACTTAGCTCGAATGTGCAGGAAGTCTGCAACCAGACTAATATATGAGGTGCATGGACCAGAAGAGGGTTCTTTGAGGCAGGATGACTTTTGGGGCAAATTGATGGAAGTCGAGGTTCAGCGGGTCCATGTGGCGAATATTCACAGTTCATACACCAAAACACCAGTTCATCAATGATGATGAGGGTTTTATTAAACGGTATCCCAGTACGCATGGAGCTGGACACTGGGGCCAGCCAGTCACTCATTGGCGTTCAGCAATTTGAGAAGCTATGGCCACTTAAAGCCAGTAGACCCAAATTAGCACGTATTGAGACACAATTACGGACTTACACGAAATAAATAATTCCGGTGCTAGGCAGTGCAATATTGGCTGTCACACACAATGGGTTAGTGAATCGGCTGCCGCTCTGGATTGTCCCGGGCAATGGTCCCGCACTGTTGGGGAGGAGCTGGTTAGCCGAGATGAACTGGAAATGGGGGGATGTTCACGCAATGTCATCTATGGAGCGAAGTTCGTGCTCACAAGTCCTACAACAATTCGATTCACTATTCCAACCTGGCGTCGGGACTTTCAAAGGCACTAAAGTAGTGATACACATCGCCCTGGACGCCGGGCCAGTGCACCACAAAGCCAGAGCGGTGCACTGATGCGGGAAAAGATCGAGAGCGAATTGGACCGGCTGTTGAGAAAGGGCATCATCTCGCCTGTTGAATTCAGCGACTGGGCGAGCCCCATCGTTCCCGTCCTAAAAGCGGATGGCTCTGTCAGGATCTGTGGCGACTACAAGGCCACCATCAATCGGATGTCCCTACAAGATCAATACCCGCACCCAAGAGCAGAGGACCTCTTCGCCACGCTGGCAGGCGGCAAGCTGTTCACCAAGTTGGACCTCACTTCAGCCTATATGACCCAGGAACTGGCCGCCGAATCTAAACTACTGACCACCATCACCACGCACAAGGGACTGTTCGTTTATAACAGGTGCCCATTTGGCATTCGATCAGCGGCCGCGATATTTCAAAGAAACATGGAAAGCCTGCTTAAATCCATTCCTGGAACGATCGTATTCCAGGACGACATCCTCATCATGGGTCGAGACACCGAGGAACACCTCCACAACCTGGAGGAGATGCTACGCCGACTGGACTGGGTAGGCTTGCGACTCAAGAAGCCTAAATGTGTGTTCTTAGTTCCTGAGGTTGAGTTTCTAGGCAGGAGGGTTGCTGCAAATGGGATTCGGCCCACCAAATCCAAAACAGAGACGATTCGACGAGCACCTAGGCCCTGCAACACATTGGAGTTGCGTTCATTCCTGGGACTGTTGAACTATTTCGGGAACTTTCTGCCGAACTTGAGCACGTTGTTGGAGCCACTACACGTGCTCCTGCGTAAGGGTTGCGATTGGTTTTGGGGGGACTGTCAGGAACGGGCTTTTGATCGGGCGCGAACCTACTTTGTTCAAACAAGTTGTTGACCCTGTACGACCCCTGTAAAAAATTGGTTGACATGTGATGCATCGTCCTATGGGGTTGGGTGCGTGTTGCAGCAGCGCAATGCTGAGGGTCAACTACAACCTGTGGCTTATGCCTCCAGGTCGCTCTCTCAAGCAGAACAGGGATATGGGATGGTCGAGAAGGAAGCGCTTGCATGTGTCTATGGTGTAAAAAAACTGCATCAGTACCTCTTTGGTAGGAAGCTTGAATTAGAGACGGACCACAAGCCATTAACATCCCTGTTGTCAGACAGCAAGGCTATCAATGCCAATGCATCAGCTCACATACAGCGATGGGCTCTCACGCTGGCTGCTTATGACTACTCCATCCGGCACCGGCCCGGCACTGAAAATTGCGCTGACGCGCTCAGCAGGCTTCCACTGGCCACAACGAAGGGAGCAGCGGAGCAAAGCGCCGAGATGGTCATGGCTGTCGATGACTTTGACAGTGCAGGCTCCCCCATCACAGCCCGCCAGATCAAAATCTGGACAGAGATCCCCTCCTATCCCTGATTAAGAAATGTGTCCTGACTGGGGTTTGGATGCCCACACACGGAGCATGCCCTGAGATCATCAGACCATTCCACAGAGAGATGGATGAGCTCTCCATCCAAGCCGACTGCCTACTATGGGGCAGCCGGGTGGTTATGCCCCAGAAGGACAGGGAGGCATTCATCAGGGAACTCCACAGCGAGCACCCAGGCATTGTGCTGATGAAGGCCATTGCATGGTCACGCGTTTGGTGGCCTGGAATTGATTCAGACCTGGAACACTCGGTTCGCAGGTGCACGACGTGTGCCCAGCTGGGTAATGCCCCCAGGGAGGCCCCGCTCAGCCCGTGACCCTGGCCCACTAAGCCATGGTTACGCATTCATGTTGACTACACGGGCCCGTTCATGGGTAAGATGTTCCTTATTGTAGTAGATGCGTACTCGAAATGGATCGAGTGCATCATTCTGAATTCATGCACGTCATCCACCACCGTGGAAAGCCTACGTGCGATCTTTGCAACCCATGGCTTGCCAGAAATCCTGGTTAGTGATAATGGCCCATATTTCACAAGCTACGAATTTATGTCGGGCAATGGCATCAACCATGTCAGGACTGCGCCATTCAAGCCAGCCTCCAATGGCCAGGCGGAACGTGCGGTCCAAATCATTAAGCAAGGTATGCTCAGGATTCAAGGACCCTGCCTACAATGCCGCCTATCGCGTCTCTTGCTGGCCTATAGATCCCGACCGCACTCGCTCACGGGGGCCCCGCCCGCAGAGCTACTAATGAAATGGACACTCAAAACTCAGTTGTCCCTCATTCACCCAGTCCTGACCGACATAGTTGAGGGCAAGCGCAAGTCACAAAACGAGTACCATGACCATAATTCGAGGGGGAGATGTATAGAAATAAATTATCCTGTATTCGTCCTCAATCACGCCATGGGGCCTAAATGGCTTGTGGGCACTGTAATTAACAGAGGGGAATAGGGTCATCGTGGTAAAATTCAACAATGGTCAGATATGCCGTAAGCCTCTGGACCAAGTAAAAAAAAAAGGTTCAGCATCGACACGGAGGAACCTGAAGAAGACCATGAGATGGAGCTCACAACACCGCCAGTGAACGAGCAACAAGAGCAATCAGAAGAATGCACAGTCCCTGCAGTCAGCCCGGACAGGCCGGCATCACCACAGGTGACAGACACTCACGTCAGTGTCCAACAACCAGAGCCCCAACTGCGGCGCTCCACGAGGGAGCGTAGACCACCTGAAAGACTAAACCTATGAACCCAATAAGACTTTGGGGGGGGGGGGGGGGGGAGGTGATGTCATGTAACCACAATGTAACACCACCGTATTACTGTATACACTCAACCTAGATGCACACCTTGACCACAAAGGGTGAACTTGTGGGAGACACTCCTTATCTGATCACACAGGTATAAAAAGATGGTCCCACGCAGGGTCTTCGTTTTGGAGTCCTGTGAATAAAGAGTTGTCACAGAGTGACCTTGCCCTCAGAATGTGCCTCGTGTGGTTTCATACTGTAGAGTAAGGACGTTACAGGCTACCTCTACAAGACAGGTTGGACCTCCCTGATCCAGGACTCCTTTATCCGGCACCACCCCTCATCCGTCATGATCCCGACGGCCGGGGGCACATGCGCAGAACGCGGCCAACCTCTACCCCTACTTTTGGGCCGTGCCGACACGCGACCCACTGAGGCCCACCGACACTTCCTTCGCGGCCCTTCAATGGCCCACTGACACTTTGGGCCTGCCTGGGGCGCCGACCTCCTTGCCCCCGCCCCCCCACCCCCCAACCAACCTCGGGCCGCTGACCTCCCATCATCGTCAAAATCCCTTATTCGACACAGGCCAGGTCCAGGATAAAGGAGGTTCAACCTGTACAAGAGCTGAATTTTCAGAGAACGACGTGCAGATATTAAAAATGTTAAAAATTATAAATAAGATGGTAACGTAGGTTAGGAAATTAGATTAAAAGATATGATGGTAGATAAGCAATGGCAAACATTTTAAAAATTCATCGTGGCTAACAAGAGACGTTAAAGATGGTATGAGATTAAAGGAAGAGGTTTATAATATGGTTGAAAAGAGTAGTAAGCCTGAGGATTGGGAGGATTTTAGAATTCAGCAAAGGAGGACCAAGAACTTGATAGACAGAGAGAAAATAGAATGAGAATAAACTGGGGAGAGACATAAAAACAGATTGGAAAAGCTTCTACAGGTATGTAAAAAGGAAGAGATTAGCGAAAGTGAATGTAGGTCCCTTAGAGGCAAATACATGAGAAATTATAATGGGGAATAAGGAAATGGCAGAGACATTAAACAAATCCAGAAATCCCTAGATTCTGGAACGGTTCCCATGGATTGGAAGGTAACAAATGTAACCCGCTATTCAAGGAAGGAGAGAGAAAGAAAATAGGGAACTATAAACCAGTTAGCCTGACATCAGTAGTTGGGAAAAGGTTAGAATCTATTATTAGGGACTTGGAAACAGAGCACTTAGAAAATCATAATATGATTAGGCAAAGTCGACACAGAATTATGAAAGGGAAATCTTGTTTGAAAAATCTAATACTGTTTTTTGAGGTGATGACTCGCAGAATAGATGAGGGGAACCAGTGCATGTAATGTATTTGGATTTTCAGAAAACATTCGATAAGGTGCCACACAAAAAGTTATTACACCACATTAGGGCACATGAAATTTGGGGTCATATATTAGCATGGATGGAGGATCGGTTACCAAACAGAAAACAGAGAATAGAAATAAGCGGCTGAAACTAGTGGGATCAATGCTTAGGCCTCAGCTATTTACAATCTATATCAATTACTTAGATGAGGGGACCAAGTAGAATTTATCCAAGTTTGTTGACAATACAAAGCTAGATGGGAAAGTAAATTGTGAGGAGTGTGCAACGAGGCTGCAAGGAGATATAGACAGGTTGAGAGTGGGCAAAAATGGGGCAGATGGAATAGTGGGCCCAAGTTTCCACATGATTTGCGCCTGATTTTTAGGAGCAACTGGTGGAGAACGGACTATCTTAGAAATCGCAATTCTCCACATTTTTTTTTCTGCAGTTCTACTTTGGAACAGAATTTTTTCTTCAAAAGGGGGCGTGTCCGGCCACTGACGCCTGATTTGAAAGTTTCCACAGTGAAAACGTACTCCAAACTAAAGTAGAATGGAGCAAGTGAAGATTTTTGTAGAACTGAAAAAACCTGTTCTACACATTAAAAAATCAGGCGCAGGTTACAAATTAGGCGTCCAGAACGAGGTGGGGGGGGGGGGGGGGGGGGGGGGAAGGGAACTCATTAAATTCTACAATAAATCCTTATTTATACTTCTACAAATATTATACAAATAAATCCAACCTGAATAAACATTTATAAGCAAAGAAAAGATTAAATAAACCATCTTCCTACCTGTGTGAAAGTGCTTCAGGCACGGAGAACTCTGCAGTCAGCCTGAGGCGCACGTTCTTTCCCGTGGGTGGGGGGGGGGGGGGGGGAGGCGCCCGTTCTTCCCGCTGGGGGGGGGGGGGTAGGAGGCGCCTGTTCTTTCCCGCGGGGGGGGGGGGGGGAGGCGCCCGTTCTTCCCGCGGGGGACGGGGGAGGAGACAGTAAGAAGGCTGCAAGTGCTGATGGCAATGTGCTTTTATTAAAAAATGTAAAAAAAATTAAACAGCTACAAAGAACTACAAAAATGGCCGAGTACCAATGTTTTTTTCACACTGAGCATGCGCGAACGCTCCAACGCGCACGCGCAGCGTTGCCGGCAGGAAGAAAACTAATTTAAATAGTACCCGCACCCTCCCACTTACAAAATTGGCGTGAGTGTAGGCTCCGCCCCCCTGGGCGCCGCGCCAGGCAGACAAGGAGCTGCAGAACGCTCCAGAATCGCAATTTTTTTTTAAGGCGCCGTTTTAGGCGCGAAAAACAGGCGCCCAGCTCGGAGGGGCGCCCGTTTTTTATCGTGTGGAAACTTGGGCCCATAATGTGGAGAAATGTGAAGTTATCCACTTTGGTAGGAAAAATAGAAAAGCAGAATATTTTTTAAACCCATAGCCCTGCAAATTCTTTTCCTTCAGGAACTTATCCAATTCCCTTTTGAAAGCTACGATTGAGTCTGCCTCCACCAGTCTTTTAGGCAGTGCATACCAAATTCTAACCACTTGCTGCGTAAAAACGTTTTTCCTCATGTCACCTTTGGTTCTTCTGTTAATCACCTACAAGAGGCCCGTCAGTCCAGGGAGCAGCAGTGTCGAGTTGGGAGGCGGAGCGGGAGATCGCTGAGGGCTACAAGAGGCCCGTCAGTTCGGGGAGCAGCAGCGTCGAGTCGGGAGGCAAGCAGGAGATCACTGAGGCCTACAAGAGGCCAACTGGTGCAGCTGCAGCAGGGAGAGAAAGCAAAAAGTAGAAAGAAATCGAAAGGTGACGTCACAGCCAAGGGGGTAAATCACTGGTGAGTAGTTTTTCTTTTTCTTTTCTTTATCAGTAGATAAACTTTAGCATTGTTGTTGCCAAATTAAGTT
Source organism: Pristiophorus japonicus (assembly GCF_044704955.1). Lineage (NCBI taxonomy): Eukaryota > Metazoa > Chordata > Chondrichthyes > Pristiophoridae > Pristiophorus > Pristiophorus japonicus. The sequence goes on from NC_091977.1 coordinate 103,252,711, forward strand.
AATCTAAGGGTTAAGTCATGGCAGGAGAGCTCGGACACATGTTATGCTCCTCCTGTACGATGTGGGAAGTCAGGGATGCTTCCAGTGTCCCTAACAACTACATATGCGGGATGTGTATCTGGCTGCAGCTCCTGACAGACCGCATTGCGGCACTGGAGCTGCGGGTGGATTCACTCTGGAGCATCCACGATGCTGAGAATGACGTGAATAGCACGTTTAGTGAGTTGGTCTTACCGCAGGTAAGTGTTACGCAGCCAGATAGGGAATGGGTGACCAACAGGAAGAGCAGTGGAAGGAAGGTAGTGCAGGGGTCCCCCTGCAAAACAGATACACCGCTTTGGGTACTGTTGAGGGGATGACTCATCAAGGGAGAGCAGCAGCAGCCAAGTTCATGGCACCGTGTGTGGCTCTGCTGCACAGGAGGGCAGGAAAAAGAGTGGGAGAGCGATAGTGATAGGGGATTCAATTGTAAGGGGAATAGATAGGTGTTTCTGTGGCCGCAACCGAGGCTCCAGGATGGTATGTTGCCTCCCTGGTGCAAGGGTCAAGGATGTCTCGGAGCAGGTGCAGGACATTCTGAAAAGGGAGGGTGAACAGCCAGTTGTCGTGGTGCACATTGGTATCAACGATATAGGTAAAAAAACGGGATGAGATCCTATGATACGAATTTAAGGAGCTAGAAGTTAAATTAAAAAGTAGGACCTCAAAAGTAGTAATCTCGGGATTGCTACCAGTGCCACGTGCTAGTCAGAATAGGAATTGTAGGATAGCTCAGATAAATGCGTGGCTTGAGCAGTGGTGCAGCAGGGTGGGATTCAAATTCCTGGGGCATTGGAACCGGTTCTGGGGGAGGTGGGACCAGTAAAAACCGGACGGTCTACACCTAGGCAGGACCGGAACCAATGTCCTAGGAGGAGTGTTTGCGAGTGCTGTTGGGGAGGGGTTAAACTAATATGGTAGGGGAATGGGAACCAATGCAGGGAGACAGAGGGAAACAAAATTGAGACAGAAGCAAAAGACAGAAAGGAGATGAGTAAAAGTGGAGGGCAGAGAAACCCAAGGCAAAAAACAAAAAGGGCCACTTTGCAGACAAATTCTAAAGGGTCTAAATGTGTTAATAAGACAAGCCTGAAGGCTCTGTGCCTCAATGCAAGGAGTATGTGGAATAAGGTGGACGAATTAACTGTGCAGATAGCAGTTAACGGATACGATGTGGTTGGGATCACGGAGACATGGCTCCAGGGTGACCAAGGCTGGGAACTCAACATCCAAGGGTATTCAACATTTAGGAAAGATAGACAGAAAGGAAAAGGAGGCAGGGTGGAGTGGTTAAAGTGGAAATTAATGCAATTGTAAGGAAAAACATTAGCTTGGATGATGTGGAATCTATATGGGTGGAGCTACAGAATACCAAGGGGCAGAAAGCGCTAGTGGAAGTTGTGTACAGACCTCCAAACAGTAGTAGTGATGTTGGAGAGGGCATCAAACAGGAAATTAGGGGTGCATGTAATAAAGGTGCAGCAGTTATCATGGGTGACTTTAATATGCATATAGATTGGGCTAACCAAACTGGAAACAATACGGTGGAGGAGGATTTCCTGGAGGGCATAAGGGATGGTTTTCTGGACCAATATGTCGAGGAACCAACTAGGGGGGAGGCCATCTTAGACTGGGTGTTGTGTAATGAGAGAGGATTAATTAGCAATCTCGTTATGCGAGGCCCCTTGGGGAAGAGTGACCATAATATGGTGGAATTCTACATTAGGATGGAGAATGAAACAGTTAATTCAGAGACCATGGTCCAGAACTTGAAGAAAGGTAACTTTGAAGGTATGAGGCGTGAATTGGCTAGGATAGATTGGCGAATGATACTTAAGGGGTTGACAGTGGATGGGCAATGGCAGACATTTAGAGACCGCATGGATGAACTACAACAATTGTACATCCCTGTCTGGCGTAAAAATAAAAAAGGGAAGGTGGCTCAACCGTGGCTATCAAGGGAAATTAGGGATAGTATTAAAGCCAAGAAAGTGGCATACAAATTGGCCAGAAATAGCAGCGAACCCGGGGACTGGGAGAAATTTAGAACTCAGCAGAGGAGGTCAAAGGGTTTGATTAGGGCAGGGAAAATAGACTACAAGAGGAAGCTTGCAGGGAACATTAAGACGGAGTACAAAAGCTTCTATCGATATGTAAAGAGAAAAAGGTTAGTAAAGACAAACGTAGGTCCCCTGCAGTCAGAATCAGGGGAAGTCATAACTGGGAACAAAGACATGGCAGACCAATTGAACAAGTACTTTGGTTCGGTATTCACTAAGGAGGACACAAACAACCTTCCGGATATAAAAGGGATCAGAGGGTCTAGTAAGAAGGAGGAACTGAGGGAAATCCTTATAGGTCGGGAAATTGTGTTGGGGAAATTGATGGGATTGAAGGCCGATAAATCCCCAGGGCTTGATGGACTGCATCCCAGAGTACTTAAGGAGGTGGCCTTAGAAATAGCGGATGCATTAACAGTCATTTTCCAACATTCCATAGAATCTTGATCAGTTCCTATTGAGTGGAGGGTAGCCAATGTAACCCCACTTTTTAAAAAAGGAGGAAGACAAAACAGGGAATTATAGACCGGTCAGCCTGACCTCAATAGTGGGTAAAATGATGGAATCAATTTATTAAGGATGCCATATAGCAGCGCATTTGGAAAGAAGTGACATGATAGGTCCAAGTCAGCATGGATTTGTGAAAGGGAAATCATGCTTGACAAATCTTCTGGAATCTTTTGAGGATGTTTCCAGTAGAGTGGACAAGGGGGAACCAGTTGATGTGGTGTATTTGGACTTTCAGAAGGCTTTCGACAAGGTCCCACACAAGAGATTAATGTGAAAAGTTAAAGCACTTGGGATTGGAGGTAGTGTGTGCTGACGTGGATTGAGAACTGGTTGGCAGACAGGAAGGAAAGAGTAGGAGTAAATGGGTACTTTTCAGAATGGCAGGCAGTGACTGGTGGGGTACCGCAAGGTTCTGTGCTGGGGCCCCAGCTGTTTACATTGTACATTAATGATTTGGACGAGGGGATTAAATGTAGTATCTCCAAATTTGCGGATGACACTAAGTTGGGTGGCAGTATGAGCTGCGAGGAGGATACTATGAGGCTGCAAAGTGACTTGGATAGGTTAGGTGAGTGGGCAAATGTGTGGCAGATGAAGTATAATGTGGATAAATGTGAGGTTATCCACTTTGGTGGTAAAAACAGAGAGACAGACTATTATCTGAATGGTGACAGATTAGGAAAAGTGGAGGTGCAACGAGACCTGGGTGTCATGGTACATCAGTCATTGAAGGTTGGCATGCAGGTACAGCAGGCGGTTAAGAAAGCAAATGGCATGTATAGGGCCTTGGTGAGGCCACAGCTGGAGTATTGTGTACAGTTTTGGTCTCCTATCTTGAGGAAGGACATTCTTGTTATTGAGGGAGTGCAGCGAAGGTTCACCAGACTGATTCCCGGGATGGCGGGACTGACATATCAAGAAAGACTGGATCAACTGGGCTTGTATTCACTGGAGTTCAGAAGAATGAGAGGGGTTCTCATAGAAACGTTTAAAATTCTGACGGGTTTAGACAGGTTAGATGCAGGAAGAATGTTCCTAATGTTGGGGAAGTCTAGAACCAGGGGTCACAGTCTAAGGATAAGGAGTAAGCCATTTAGGACTGAGATGAGGAGAAACTTCTTCACCCAGAGAGTGGTGAACCTGTGGAATTCTCTACCACAGGAAGTTGTTGAGGCCAATTCACTAAATATATTCAAAATGGAGTTAGATGTAGTCCTTACTACTAGGGGGATCAAGGGGTATGGCGAGAAAGCAGGAATGGGGTACTGAAGTTGCATGTTCAGCCATGAACTCATTGAATGGCAGTGCAGGCTCGAAGGGCCGAATGGCCTACTCCTGTACCTATTTTCTATGTTTCTAAGCTACCGTTCCCAAGAACTGAGATGAAGAGAAATTTCTTCACTCAAACGGATGCGAATCTTTGGAATTCTCCACCTCAGAGGGCTGTGGATGTTTAGTCGCTGAGTATATCCAAGACAGAGATCGATAGATTTTTGGATATTAAGGGAATCAAGGGATATGGGGATAGTGTGGGAAGATGGAGTTGAAGTAGAAGATCAGCCTTGATCTTATTGAATGGTAGAGCAGGTTCGAAGAGCCGAAGAGCCTACCCCGGCTCCTATTTCTTGTATTCATTGATGAAACAGCTGAAGATAGTTGGGCCCAGGATGCTGCACAGAGGAACAGCTGCAGCAATGTCTTCGGGATGAGATGATTGGCCCCCAACAACCAAATAAGAAATAGTTGATACTAAAATTACTTTTTCATAAATGTGCTATTGTGATCATTGTATGCAGCGTATCCATTTTGATCGTGGTATACTCGTATAAATGATTATGATGCTTCAACCTATGTCCTGACATTATGATTATAATGTGCGTACATATCTGAACCTAATTTTTGATGGGTATAAAATTTTGCGAGTTGGGAGGCATTCTGAAATTCAGTAAGAAATTGGTTTGTAGAGATTCACAATCCAAAAAGAAATAGTAAATTTATGAGTGGAAATCAATAAGCACCAATTTTACAGGTCCCTAATTAAGAGCGAGTCAGCACAGCTTTGGTAGAGGGTGGTCACATCTGACAAACCTATTGGGGACTTTGTCATGTTGAATATCGACCTACTGAATAATGGATCTCAGCAGAAATAATGTTTATGTATTAGCAAAGCTTTTGATACAGTGCAGCAGAGGTGATTCAAACACAAGGTCAGAAGATTTCAAAATGAGGTGAACTTCTGGAATGGATCAGAAACTGGCTCAATCAGAGGCAGCAAGGATAAGAGTACACGGAGCTGCATAAGGATAGAGTAGGTAATTAGTGAAGGAGCTCAGCAGTCAGTGTGATGACTATTATTCTTTACATTGTGCAAAATGTTTGTAAAGTGGGAGAGCTGTAAATATCAGGGAACAAGTGGACCAAATACAGAACAATTTGGAAAGATTGGGCTGACAAGTGGCAGTTGTTGTTTAATATGGAAAATGGCAACATGTCTGAGAAAGGCAATAAGCAGTGTAAGTATAAGATGTACAGTAGCAAATTATATAACAACACAGTAGAAGGATCTAGGGTGCTGGTGGATAGCTTGTTGAAACTATTAGCCAATGTGCAACAGCAAACAAGTGTATGGGCTATATAACCAGAGGAATTGAACACTAGCCCCAGGGAACAATCGTGAGGCATACAGAGCACTGATTCAGCAACACCTGAAATACTGTGCACAATTCTGGTCACCGTACTACTATCATCCTAGCTTTGGAGAGGGTACAGACGAGGGTAGCTAAACTAATACAAGAGATTCGGCACATAAACTACAAGAAGTGATTAAGGAAGATGGAAATGTGTACACTGGAGAAAAAGCAACTCATGAAAGACCTCAAAGTTTTGACAATGTAAGGTCTATAGATAAACCAAACCCTAATAAATTATTCAACATAACCACAAACTCTGCAACCAATAGGCACAATCAAGCTCAGAGATGGGAAGGTAAACATAGTTTAGATTTAACTACTACACACAGATATTGCTGAATACTTGGAATGGATTGGTCAGACAGACAGCAGAAGTGGATGATGAATGCATATTCAAGAGAAAATTTGGAGAAACTACTACTACTATGGCGGTATAAGATATAGAGTATGCTATGTTTTGAACTCAATGTGGCCTGAAGGATTGCAATGATCTTATCTCATGTAACAAAGACACCTAAATAATATGCACATTTCAGTTGTCTTACAAAACTAAATTATATTTGGGGGGAAATTACTGCAGTGGATTTGATGAAACGAACAGCTTTCATGATTTAAAGCTTTTAAATCACAAGTGGCAAATATACAAGGATGGTATAAGCAGCAGTCAGAGCAGCAAGTTGAATATAGCACATTTCTTGCCGGACCACAGGATGAATCCACCCTTTAATTCATTTTAAAATGACTTATATCCTGTTCCTCCTTTGACATTCATTTTACAAAATGTAACTACTTTTTCTAATAAATAGTTTTTAAAATGTAATCTTTTTTATAATCTCCATTTCCCATTTCATATCTGGTGTAACCAAAATGCTAAAAAGTACTATTTTTATTTATCAAACATTATAAAGTTTTTCAAAGAAAATGTAAACTCCAAATCTTGTAGCATTTTATTTTGGCATTTCAACCAAATCTAACTGTTATCACGATCCTACAGGCCTCTGACTGATGATCCGAACAAAAGTGGTTTAATATGGAAGGAAAAAGGGAAAGGACAGCATCAGCATGTCAGAATGGACTGAGAAGGGAAACAGTTAGGAGCAAGTGCTCTAAATCTAAGCGCCACACTCTGAATTCAGACATCATCAATATGAAATCACTGAACTGAATGTTAGTGCCACTTACTGTAAATAGCAGTCATTCCTGACATTAAAGAAGTTTTATATCCATTCATTACAGACATTAAAAAAATGATAACAGGGATGTGGGACTTCAGTTACGTGGAGAGACTAAACTGGAGTTGTTCTCCTTAGAGCAGAGAAGGTTAAGGGGAGATTAAATAGAGGTGTTCAAAATTATTAAGGGTTTTGATAGAGTAAATAAGGAGAAACTGTTTCCAGTGGCAGAAGGGTTGATAAGAGGACACAGATTTATGGTAAACGGTAAAAAAAAACTGCATAAGTAGATTGGGAGAAGATCTCCTTTGCACAATATGTAATAACATCTTGGACCCTTTATGACTTAGTATTACAAAGCACATAGAGGAAATCTTTCCCCTATGGGGCCGATAACACAATCTTGGGCATCAGGCTCCAGTTTACCACACAATGGGGTGCTGAGGTTTAAGGCTTTTTAACCACCCAATACATGGTATGCATTATAATGTGATCTGGACGATGTTGCGCTTCAAGCCTGTGACCCCAATAGGAAATTGGCTGAAAAGTTTACTGGTTCACAAAGATATTTTGAGTTGGAAGGACATATACAGTTCCAAGATGGAACAGACACAAACTGGAAAAAGGCTAAGAAATGCAACCTCTTGACTCCCTTGGAAGAGGCCACCCCGGACATCTCTGCATGCAACATCTTGGGAGTAGGGGAAAGTAAATTTGAAGATCTCCCTTAACTTCAAAGCAAATACTATTCTTAGTTTTGTGTGATATTTCCCTTCACAATCTCTGCCACACAGGCAAACACACAACCACACAAACAGGTACATAAATGATGCAGATGCAACACCTTCCCTTTTACCTCCTCCTGTCCCACTATCCAGGACCCCAAATACTCCTTCTAGGTGAAACAGTGATTTACTTGTACTTCTTTCAATATAGTATACTGTATTCGCTGCTCACGATGTGGTCTCCTTTACATTGGGGAGACCAAGCGTAGATTGGGTGACCGTTTTGCTGAACACCTCCGTTCAGTCCGTAAGCATGACCCTTAATGTCCAGTCAACTGCCACTTTAATTCTCCACTCCATTCCCACTCAGACATCTCCGTCCTCAGCCTCCTGCACTATTCCAATGAAGCTCAATGCAAACACGAGGAACAGCACCTCATCTTTCGTTTAGGCACTTCACAGCCTTCTGGACTCAACATCGAGTTCAACAATTTCAGACCAATGGGCTCAATTTTCCCCAATTGGCCCCAACTACTCCAAAAAAAATTTGAAAGTTTCCCCGTTCTAATTTTTGAAATTGGCGCCACGCAGCCTGTCCTTTAGCTTCAAGGGGTGGAGCCTAATGTCTGCACCAAAAAAGATGCCCTCCCTTCTGCACATGCGCAGGAAAAAAATTACGTTTTTTACGTGACTGCGATTGGCGAGCATGTCTGCAATCAACCATTTTTAAAGAGCCAGTTGTGTGTGAGAACTGTATGAGAACTTTAATTCTCAAAGGAAAAATCGGAGCAACGTGGCTCAGGGACCAAGAATTTCTCACAAGAGGAGTAGAGGCACTAATTACTGTAATTGAGGCCAGATGGCACGAGCTGGACACCAGCAAAGGTCACATAAAAGTTTCACAAGAAATGAAGACATGCTGGAACCAACTTGCAGAAGTTTACTGTGCAATGGTGACCACCCCACGGTCTGGAGGCCAGTTCAAAAAGTAGTGTCAGGACCTTGGTCAAGTAGTTAGTGTAATTAGTATTTTCATTTATTCACTGGAATTGCAATTGTAAATGTGACCATCTGTATGTCCCATCCAGCAGAAAGACACCCTCTCTAAAAAGTTATATTTTCATCTTTGCAGAGGAAGGTGGTACACAACAAAAGAGAAAGAACTCGAACAGGAGGCGGCCCGGCCAATCTGCACCCACTGACACCATTGGAAGAGAGGGTCGCTGCTTTGATGGGTCCTGCCTGGAGAAAAGCAACCACCACTGCATAAGCTGGGCCCACAGTCGAGGGAGAGGGTAAGTCCTGCAAATTCCACATTATGGCTTTGCTAAAAGTTAAGTACTGCGCGGGCTAGCCATGCTTCAGTTCATGGGGATGTCTCCATCAGCTACGCTTCAGTTGATGTAATGTGCTATCATTCTTCATAGTCCTTCAAATGAGCCTGCTGCCTGCGCTGTGTGAGCCTACTCATGCCACCCTGCCCCCTCCTCTGCTGCTAACCATTTGTCTGCTCTGTTATATTTTGCAGAGCCTGAGGCCAACCCTGACGAGCTGAAGCCGATGCAGAAGATTATTCAGACGCGGACGAGCCTGAAGAGGAGAACATCTTCCAATCCCACCTTCCAGACCAAAGACATGGGGGTGTGGGGGAGGGGCAGGATGAAGCCCTACTGTTGTACTCACTCTGGAGGTGGTGCTGCCCATTGAGGTGCCAGCCCCTTTCCTGAGTGGTACGAGTGTTGGAATATTCCATGGTTTCCCACAGTCCGAGGCTGCAGGTTCCAGTGGGATGCAGCAAGCCACACCCAGGGTGAGGAGGGGAAGGAGAGCTCGACAGCGCTCTCCTGAGGTGCAGGATCAAACAGATGTGATTCAGATGATGGCAATGAGCACTGACCTTACGCGATCACTCCTGGACACCATCAGTGGTGTGGTGATGAGGTATCGGGACTGTCGGGAGATGTAACAACACTCTCACGAGAAATGGGAACACTGTCCGGGCACATGAGGGAGGGAATGTTGCAGGCAGTTGAGACACTGTTGGGGTACACGAGGGAGGGAATGTCGGAGTTAGCTGCTACAATAAGGGAACACACCCAGTTCCCGCGGCCACTGACAGAATCAACTGCCACTCCCACTCCAAGCCCCAGGCCAGCCTCTGAAGAGGCCCAAGCCGAGCCGTCCACATTACCGCCTGCACACGTCCCCCATCAAGAAGTGCGCATTTCACGAGATGCTCGAAAGAATAAGCTTGGTACCAACCTAAGAAACGCTGCGCCACCGCCTGCAGGCAGGGGTGGAGTCACCAAGATGAAGCGCAGCAGGCGGTCTTAGAAGAAGGTGGAGGAGAAATGGGTGCAGCCTTTCTTTGCTGCTGTTGTTGTTATTATTATTGTTGTTACTGTTATAACTGTTCTCAAACTAAAAATTTTTTGTAAGTGATGTAAATTTACAAGTTTAAAAGTTTGTAAGTCATCATAACTGATAACTTTAAAGTTTGATACAAGAATAATTTTATTAAAGTTAAGTACAAACAAGTATTAAACTTTTGAATAAAATATATTTTAAATTATAACTTAATCATTTACATTATTTGTTCCATTATTAACACAACTTTTCAAACTAAAGAAGAATCATTTCCATTATTTGTTCCATCAACACAACACATTACAGAACAGGTCCAAACAGTAAACATGGTCCATTTGGAATAGTTGCCGCTGAGCCTTCAGGCAGCAAAGCGTTCATGGATGACCTGCTGGCGCAAGGCTCGAGAAATCGTTAAAGGGGCACGATGGCCCGCCCTCCTCCGCCGTCATGCTCTGGGTTCAGATAGTTGCATGGCTTCATCTTCCTCCTCCTTGGCATCAGCCACTCTCACCTCAGGTGTGTTTTCTACTACCAGCTGCTGCTGCCTCATGATGGCTAAGTTGTGCAACATGCAGCAGACAACAGTGAACTGACCGACAATCACAGTGGAGTATTGCAAGTAGCCTCCGGAATGGTCAAGGTATTAGAAAGGCTGCTTCAAGATGGCAAAGGTCCTCGCTATTATGCTGCGCGTCGCAATGTGCGACATGTTGTATTCCTGGTCCGCTTCCATCTGGGTTACGCATGGGGCAAGGTCGTACCCTTTGTCTTCCAACAGCTAGCTCTGCCCTTCTGGCTACTGCTGAAACATGGCAGATATAATACTCTCGTGTAGGATGAACGCATAGAAACATAGAAAATAGGTGCAGGAGTAGGCCATTCGGCCCTTCGAGCCTGCACCGCCATTCAATGAGTTCATGGCTGAACATACAACTTCAGTACTCCATTCATGCTTTCTCGCCATACCCCTTGATCCCCCTAGTAGTAAGGATTACATCTAACTCCTTTTTGAATATATTTAGTGAATTGGCCTTAACAACTTTCTGTGGTAGAGAATTCCACAGGTTCACCACTCGGTGAAGAAGTTTCTCCTCATCTCGGTCCTAAATCGCTTACCCCTTATCCTTAGAATGTGACCCCTGGTTCTGGACTTCCCCAACATTGGGAACATTCTTCCTGCATCTAACCTGTCTAAACCCGTCAGAATTTTAAACGTTTCTATGAGGTCCCCTCTCATTCTTCTGAACTCCAGTGAATACAAGCCCAGTTGATCCAGTCTTTCTTGATATGTCAGTCCCACCATCCTGGGAATCAGTCTGGTGAACCTTCGCTGCACTCCCTCAATAGCAAGAATGTCCTTCCTCAAGTTAGGAGACCAAAACTACACACAATACTTCAGGTGTGGCCTCACCAAGGCCCTGTACAACTGTAGCAACACCTCCCTGCCCCTGTACTCAAATCCCCTCGCTATGAAGGCCAACATGCCATTTGCTTTCTTAACCGCCTGCTGTATCTGCATGCAACCTTCAATGACTGATGTACCATGACACCCAGGTCTCATTGCATCTCCCCTTTTCCTAATCTGTCACCATTCAAATAGTCTGTCTCTCTGATTTTACCACCAAAGTGGATAACCTCACATTTATCCACATTATACTTCATCTGCCATGCATTTGCCCACTCACCTAACCTATCCAAGTCACTCTGCAGCCTCATAGCATCCTCCTCGCAGCTCACACTGCCACTCAACTTTAGTGTCATTCGCAAATTTGGAGATACTACATTTAATCCCCTCGTCTAAATCATTAATGTACAATGTAAACAGCTGGGGCCCCAGCACAGAACCTTGCGGTACCCCACTAGTCACTGCCTGCCATTCTGAAAAGTACCCATTTACTCCTACTCTTTGCTTCCTGTCTGCCAACCAGTTCTCAATCCACGTCAGCACACTACCCCCAATCCCATGTGCTTTAACTTTGAACATTAATCTCTTGTGTGGGACCTTGTCGAAAGCCTTCTGAAAGTGCAAATACACATCAACTGCTTCTCTCTTATCCACTCTACTGGAAACATCCTCAAAAAATTCCAGAAGATTTGTCAAGCATGATTTCCCTTTCACAAATCCATGCTGACTTGGACCTATCATGTCACCTCTTTCCAAATGCGCTGCTATGACATCCTTAATAATTGATTCCATCATTTTACCCACTACCGATGTCAGGCTGACTAGTCTATAATTCCCTCTCTCCCTCCTTTTTTAAAAAGTGGGGTTACATTGGCTACCCTCCACTCCATAGGAACTGATCCAGAGTCTATGGAATGTTGGAAAATGACTGTCAATGCATCCGCTATTTACAAGGCCACCTCCTTAAGTACTCTGGGATGCAGACCATCAGGCCCTGGGGGGACTTATCGGCCTTTAATCCCATTAATTTCCCCAACACAATTTCCCTCAGTTCCTCCTTCTTACTAGACCCTCTGACCCCTTTTATATCCAGAAGATTGTTTGTGTCCTCCTTAGTGAATACCGAACCAAAGTACTTGTTCAATTGGTCTGCCATTTCTTTGTTCTCCGTTATGACTTCCCTTGATTCTGACTGCAGGGGACCTACGTTTGTCTTTACTAACCTTTTTCTCTTTACATATCTATAGAAGCTTTTGCAGTCCGTCTTAATGTTCCCTGCAAGCATCCTCTCATACTCTCTTTTCCCTGCCCTAATCAAACCCTTTGTCCTCCTTTGCCGAGTTCTAAATTTCTCCCAGTCCCTGGGTTCGCTGCTATTTCTGGCCAATTTGTATGCCACTTCCTTGGCTTTAATACTATCCCTGGTTTCCCTTGATAGCCATGGTTGAGCCACCTTCCCTTTTTTCTTTTTTACACCACACAGGGATGTACAATTATTGTAGTTCATCCATGCGGTCTCTAAATGTCTGCCATTGCCCATCCACTGTCAACCCCTTAAGTATCATTCACCAATCTATCCTAGCCAATTCATGCCTCATACGTTCAAAGATACGCTGGGAGCACTCGCATCAACTGCCATGATGCGATGTATGTCGGCACAGATGAGCTGCACATTCACGGAGTGAAAGCCTTTTCTGTTCCTATACATCTCAGAATCCTCCAAAGGTGCTCGCAAGGCGATGTGGGTATAAACAATGCAGCCCTGTACCTTTGGGAAGCCATCAATCCTGGAGAAGCCCACAGCCCTATCATGGATTGCTTAGGTGATCAAGGGGAACTTTATGTTGTCATTCCTCTGGGCATATAGTGCAGCAGTCACCTGCCAAATGCAGATATGTGTTGCATGTTGAGAAATGGCGCTCACATCCCCAGTTGTGGCCTGGAATGATCCAGATGCATAAAATGAAAGTATAGCTCTAACCTTCACTTCAACTGAAAAAGCAGTCCTCTTGACGCTTCTAGGGTGCAGGTCTGCTTTTACTCACTCATAGATCTCGGTTACAACTTCTTTGCGGAAATGCAGCCTTCTCACACAGTCTGCATCACTGAGGTGCAGGTATGAACGCCTGTCTCAATATACCCGATGTGGGTCAGGCCTCCTGCCTATCATCCTACGTGCTCCGAGGTTCCTCATGTGATGATGTCTAATCAATCTTCTCCGCAGCAGCACAATCATGCAGAAGCTTTGCACGTGGTATGGCATTGTCAATATTGTCCCCATAATTTAATTGTAGCTTTGCAAGAAGCTCAAAACAAGAGAAAACACTTGCATTTTCTTTCCTCACTCTCTCCCCAAGGTCGACGCCCTAGTATGGACCACACCCTGGTCTGCGCATGCGCAATAGGCTTGCTTAGAACGGGAAGCTAGGCATTCAATAAAGAAACAAAGTCTAATGCAATCTTTAATTTTTGATTTTTTTCGAAGTACCACACCACCACCGAACCTTTCCTCACCGGGCTTGAGGGTTGGCCGGTAGCATTGCTTCCTCGCCCAGACACAGGGGATCAGCGTCCACCCCCACCTCCACCCACCCCCCCGGGCTTCTTTTGAAGCCGAACCCCGAGCTCGTGTGTCCGGGCGAGAGAGCAACTCTGCCGGCCGATGTTCCGACCCCGGTGAGGAGACGTTCAGTGGTGGCATGGTACTTTGAAAAAAATCAAAAATTAAAGTACTGCATTAGACTTCCATTTTCTCCCTTTTGATTTTGAAAAAATTATGCTTCATGATGCATATTCTTTGTCTTCTTGACTCCCTCCAAAACTTAGCCAAAATACAATGGCGTCTTTCTGCACCGATTTTTTAATGAGCGTTGGTTTTTCTTAAGTGCCCATAAGGTTTTTTGGGAGTGGTCACATATGCCGTCCTCGGAAAAATGTAAGTTGGCCAAACTTGCTTAAATGTGAAAAACTGGCGCAGACATCAGGTTACACAAAAAAATACTAACCTAAAAAAAATCGTAACTAACGGGGTTACGCTGGTGCAGAAACTTTGGGGAAACTTAGAGATTTTAATTTACGCCAAAAAAGCGGCGCATGGCAAAAAAACGGCGCAGATAACTGTGGAAAATTGAGCGCATAACCTCTGCCCATATTTGGCTCCCTCTCTCTCCCCCACCGGATTTATGTAATTTTTTTCTCTTTGTCTCTAATGGCAGCTGGTAATTATTGCACCATTCACACCCTATCTAGACAAACCTTTTTCTAACTTCTACTATTACCATTTCAAGTCGGCCCATCATCTCTTTTGTCTCTCTAATCTCTCCTGTCTTCCACCCTATCACAGACCTTCCCTGTTGTTCTTTCTTCCCCTCCCCCTTTCAGTGCTCCTTAAGAATCTATTCTTTTCGAACATTCGCCAGTTCTGACGAAGGGTCATCGACCTGAAACGTTAACTCTGTTTTTCTCTCCACAAATGCTGTCTGACCCGCTGAGATTGCCAGCAATTTCTGTTTTTACATAAATAAGTGGTTATGCTACTGGACTGGAAACCCAGAGTTGGAACCCACACTTGGCATTAGGCACTGTGTCTGCTTCAGATCTCAATAATGCTACATACAAGATTAAAGAAGTGATTATTGGCTGCAATATGTTTGTCTGAAACTACTCACCCCACTCTTTCAGCAGAGGAACTGATTAATTTTAAATACATTTCTTAATACCACCACCACAATAGCATCAAGCTGAATTTCAGACAAACACAATAAGTACTGTATACTAGTATGCCACAGAACAAGGCAAAATAAAAATGTACCTTTTGTGCATTTGCCCAAAAGACATCCTCCAAATAAGTAGCAAAGCCTTCACTTAGCCACTCTTCGGTCCAATCACGGGCACCAATCGCCAGTCCAAACCACGCGTGAGCTATTTCATGGCACAGTCGCACACCACAGAGATGGTTGCTTCCAGACAATACAGACTGTGATAGGAAGATGATGTGTGGGCTTATTAAAGAAAAGAAAAGAAAACGCTGTTAACAACCTGTTACATGATCTTGAATGTTCCTTCTTTACATATAAAATGTACTGGCCTTTCCAATGAAAGATTAATATTTTAATGCATAAATTGTTATGACTTACAGTATTCACTTACGGACTGCATCAAATAATGTTGTATCTCAAGATAGCTCTTTAGTAACCCAGCAACTAATTAAATAGGTAAAGGAGAATTAATGTTTTTAATATTTTTTACCAATATATAAAAGATAGGCCTGTCCTCATCAACTGAAATTCACTCCCCAGCCAGCACCCCAGCCTACTGAAGCAGAATCATGCACTGAAACCTCCTCATGATGATTAGTTGGCACAAGATGTTCCATAAATCTTCGAGTCAGCAGTCACTTAAACGTAGAAAATTAAAATTCTATTTGTTTTTATGAATCTATTAATAGGGATCGATACACTCGTCTGTTAGCTTTGCTTACATAGAAACATAGAAAATAGGTGCAGGAGTAGGCCATTCGGCCCTTCGAGCTTGCACCACCATTCAATAAGATCATGGCTGATCATTCACCTCAGTACCCCTTTCCTGCTTTCTCACCATACCTCTTGATCCTTTTAGTCGTAAGGGCCATATCTAACTCCCCCTTGAATATATCTAACGAACTGGCACCAACAACTCTATGCGGCAGAGAATTCCACAGGTTAACAACTCTCTGAGTGAAGAGGTTTCTCCTCAGCTCAAACCTAAATGGCTTACCCCTTATCCTTAGACTGTGACCCCTGGTTCTGGACTTTCCCAACATCGGGAACATTCTTCCTGCATCTAACCTGTCCAGTCCCGTCAGAATTTTATATGTTTCTATTAGATCCCCTCTCATTCTTCTAAACTCCAGTGAATACAGGCCCAGTAAATCCAGTCTCTCCTCATATGTCAGTCCTGCCATCCCGGGAATAAGTCTGGTGAACATTCGCTGCACTCCCTCAATAGCAAGAACGTCCTTCCTTAGATTAGGAGACCAAAACTGAACACAATATTCCAGGTGAGGCCTCACCAAGGCCCTGTACTACTGCAGTAAGACCTCCGTGCTCCTATACTCAGATCCCCTAGCTATGAAGGCCAACATGCCATTTGCCTTCTTCACCGCCTGCTGTACCTGCACATCAACTTTCAATGACTGATGTACCATGACACCCAGGTCTCGTTGCACCTCCCCTTTTCCTAATCTGCCGCAATTCAGATAATATTCTGCCTTCACGTTTTTGGCACCAAAGTGGATAACCTCACATTTATCCACATTATACTGCATCTGCCATGCATTTGCCCACTCACCTAATCTGTCCAAGTCACCCTGCAGTCTCTTAGCATCCTGCTCACAGCTCACACTGCCACCCAGTTTAGTGTCATCTGCAAACGTGGAGATATTACATTCAAGTCCTTCATCTAAATTATTGATGTATATTGTAAATAGCTGGGGTCGCAGCACTGAGCCCTGCGGCACTCCACTAGTCACTGCCTGCCATTCTGAAAAGGACCCATTTATCCCGCCTCTCTGCCAACCAGTTCTCGATCCACATCAATTCATTACCCCCAATACTATGTGCTTTAATTTTGCCCACCAATCTCTTGTGTGGGACCTTGTCAAAAGCCTTTTGAAAGTCCAAATACACCACATCCACTGGTTCTCCCTTGTCCACTCTACTAATTACATCCTCAAAAAATTCTAGAAGATTTGTCAAGTATGATTGCCCCTTCATAAATCCATGCTGACTTGGACCGATTCTGTCACTGCTTTCCAAATGCGCAGCTATTTCATCTTTAATAATTGATTCCAACATTTGATGTCAGGCTAACCGGTCTATAATTCCCCGTTTTCTCTCTCCCTCCTTTTTTAAAAAGTGGTGTTACATTAGCTACCCTCCAGTCCAGAGGAACTGATCCACAGTCGATAGACTGTTGGAAAATGATCACCAATGCATCCACTATTTCTAGGGCCACTTCCTTAAGTACTCTGGGATGCAGACTATCAGGCCCTGAGGATTTATTGGCCCTCAATCCCATCAATTTCCCTAACACAATTTCCTGACTAATAAGGATTTCCTTCAGTTCCTCCTTCTCACTAGACCCTCGGTCCCCTAGTACTTCAGGAAGATTATTTGTGTCTTCCTTCGTGAAGACAGAACCAAAGTATTTGTTCAATTGGTCTGCCATTTCTTTGTTCACCATTATAAATTCACCTGAATCTGACTGCAAGGGACTTCACTAATCTTTTGTCTTCACTAATCTTTTTCTCTTCGCATATCTATAGAAGTTTTTGCAGTCAGTTTTCATGTTCCCAGCAAGCTTCCTCTCATACTATATTTTCCTCCTCCTAAATTAGACCCTTTGTCCTCCTCTGCTGAATTCTAAATTTCTCCCAGTCCTCAGGTTTGCTGCTTTTTCTGCTCAATTTATATGCCTCTTCCTTGGATTTAACACTATCCTTAATTTCCCTTGTTAGCCACGGTTGAGCCACCTTCTCCGTTTTATTTTTACTCCAGACAGGGATGTACAATTGTTGAAGTTCATCCATGTGATCTTTAAATGTTTGCCATTGCCTATCTACTGTCAACCCTTTAAGTATCACTTGCCAGTCTATTCTAGCCAATTCACGTCTCATACCATCGAAGTTACCTTTCCTTAAGTTCAGGTTCCTAGTCTCTGAATTAACTGTGTCACTCTCCATCTTAATAAAGAATTCTACCATATTATGGTCACTCTTCCCCAAGGAGCCTCGCACAAGATTGCTAATTAGTCCTTTCTCATTACACATCACCCAGTCTAGGATGGCTAGCCCTCTAGTTGGTTCCTCGACATATTGGTCTAGAAAACCATCCCTAATACAGTTCAGGAAATCCTCCTCCACCGCATTGCTACCAGTTTGGTTAGCCCAATCTATATGTAGATTAAAGTCGTCCATGATAACTGCTGTACCTTTATTGCACGCATCCCTAAATTCTTGTTTGATACTGTCCCCAACCTCACTACTACTGTTTGGTGGTCTGTGCACAACTCCCACTCGCGTTTTCTGCCCTTTGGTATTCCGCAGCTCTACCCATACAGATTCTACATCATCCAAGCTAATGTCCTTCCTTACTATTGCGTTAATTTCCTCTTTAACAAGCAATGCTACCCCACCTCCTTTTCCTTTCTGTCTATCCTTTCTGAATGTTGAGTACCCCTGAATGTTGAGTTCCCAACCTCGGTCACCCTGGAGCCATGTCTCCATAATCCCAATTATATCATATTCGTTAATAGTTGCCTGCGCAGTTAATTCGTCCACCTTATTACGAACACTCCTCGCATTGAGGCACAGAGCCTTCAGGCTGGTCTTTTTAACACACTTTGTTCTTTTAGAATTTTGCTGCAATGTTGCGAACAGCAGATTCATCATAAGTAATAGTAAAATGTACAACAGACTGCATTACATCTTTTCCAACTGGATCATAGATTTCACACATTCTCCGGGTGTAGTCTTGATTATGGTCTGTATTTTCACGTTAACTTTCAGGATGCAAAGCAGACTTTACTATTGTGTAGTTAGACAGCATGATCATTTTAAACTAACTTTCAATTTAAAACAAAACAATGAAAGTAATGTACCATTTCCCCACCCCCCCTAAATTGTATACATACTATTTGGGTATCTCGACATAACATAACTTTAGATGGATCCATATGAGCTCTCCTTTGTTCAGTTTGAGCCACTGCAATGGATGCTAGGGAATGTAGTCTGAAGAATCTAATGAAATTAGAAATCCAGACGTATACAGTACATTATTTGACAACACAAGGAAGTTAACTAGCTTGAAGATTATAACACGTTTTTTCTTTTGAGTTCAATTATTTCAGTGTTGAACAAAAATTCTAGTTGTATTACTTCAAAATGTTAGCTATTATATAAACCAAAATAAAGTATCAATCAGGAACATTCTTGGGCATTTAAAAACAAACAATGAGGGAGAAATTGCATTTGGAGTGCTAACTTTTACAGTGGCGCAGAAGTATTGCCGTGTGCTACGCTGGTGAAGCCGACACGAACTTCTGGTTTAGCGCTCCAAGGAGGAAGTGGAGCACTAGATATGCACCCAGCAGCAGCAACCATCTGCAGAAGCATCACGGCTCTCTGTACTCAACCAGATGGTGCAGCTATCAAGCACTGGCGTAGAAATAAGTCGCAACATGCTGCAGACCATGGCTGGGATAGCTGGCAACATCGCCTCCTTCACCCTTCACAGAGGGTCAGCAATGTGAGTGTATTTACAAGTGCACAAAACAAAGGTTAGATAAGATTATTACATTTACGTAAATTTACAGAGCAACACCCACCCCTCTACCTGGCACCATCACCTCGCTTCCCGCCCCCTTGATCAGAGGATGGACCGGTTCATTCCAGTCTTGGAGCGCACAACGGAAAGCGTTGAGGCCATGAGGCAAGAGATGGCTTCTGCATGCATACTGCAAGCTCCCGACCCCACACCCTCAAGGCAGACAGATGTGGAGGAGCAGGAGATTCTGGCGCCTTCGGGTCTGCGCCCTACCTTTTCACCAAGACACACACGTCTGCAGACATCCTGCTGCCCTCCTGCACAACCTTCTCAATCAGAGGCAGTGTGGGGCAGGGGAGCGCCACGTTGTCGTGTAGGCGGGGGGGAGGAAGAGGACATCAGGCATCGCTGCAAGGGGGAGGCGGGAAGCGAGGTGATGGTGCCAGGTAGAGGGGTGGATGTTGCTCCTGGAAATTTATGTAAATGTAATAATCTTATCTAACCTTTGTTTTGTGCACTTGTAAATACACTCACACTGCTGACCCTCTGTTGGTGCGTGTGTCATCTTAACATCATGTGTGGTGCGTTGTGAGAAACACACATCTGTCTCTCAGGTCATCTGCTTTATCCCATCCACATCTAACTGCACTGTATATGAGTCCTGTAATCCTGTCATCAGGTCATCGCAAGACGACAAGGAAGGGTCACCAATGCAGGAAGCCTGCCATTCAATTACTCTCAGTTTACCCACAGGGTAGGGTTGAGCTTAAAACTTGAACTTTAACACTATTTTTTCGAGGCCAAACATAGAAGAATGCCACCCCTGAGTTGACATGGTCATCAGTTACATTGCAGTACATTGTGTGACACAATTAATGAATCAGCTTGGATGTACAAAATGTGACATGCTGAACACTTTTCAGTTACTTATAATAATTTTCCCTTCGCCATTGGGCTTCTCAATGAAGGACTTTCAGCATGATCCAACAAAAAAGCTTCCATCAGCTTAGATGCATTTCAGTCGCTTTTATGACATCCAATTTAAACATCACCATCAGCAATAAAGTAATGCAACATGTACCTAACATTTTTTCAGCAGTCCCACTCATATGGTGCAGCATCTACCCAACTGTTTTGTGAAGGCCTCCAGCACTCCCTCCCATTCTCCATGCTGCCTGATTGCCATCCACCTCTCCCTCCCTCCCACCCGATCTCACTGCTGGCCGACTGCCATCCAGATCAGACCTGCTTTTCCCGAGCGGTCCTTCTGGTGGGCGGCAGGTCGACCGGAGGCCAGCATAACTGATGAAAATGGCACTTTTCCAACATCTGGCATGGGCGGGCGGCACGATCTGATGTCGGCGGAACCCTTCCCCACCAATCTTCCGCCGGGCAGAACCCCGATGGCAGATGGGCGGTTCCGGAAGAATCGCCCAGAAAACCGACATTTGCGGTGAGACCTTGGCGGATGCGGGCAGAACGTCGACCAATTTCAGCCCCCTGAGTACTATATACTTAAAGTACTTCACTCAACAGTTGCTTTGTTTAATCATTATGTATTGGCTCTAATAGAAAAATAAATACATTCTAGCAATACCCTTTTGGACTCCACGTCCCTTTTGTCTTTCAATTTCTTGCAGAGCTTAATGAAACATATTTCATGTAGTAACAGATAAATTAGGTACAGCTAACAGAATTGTTAAGATTCCAGCAGTAAACATAGTCATAATGCAAAGCAGCTGTGCACATTACCACTAAATATTCTGATGCTTTCTAAGTTTCTCTGAACCCCAAAAACTAAACATAAGAACATAAGAAATAGGAGCAGTAGTCGTCCATGTGGCCCCTTGAGCCTGCTCCCACATTCAATATAATGGCTGAACTTTGACATCAACTCCACTTTCATACTCTATCACCATATCCTCTGATTCACTTACAGGTAGAAATTGGGTTGCGCCCCATTTGGGGCTGGTAACAGCCGAGAGGTGGGACATTCTGCGCGCTTGAAAAATTCGGGTTACCATGCCCGAAAGGAAGTGGAGCACCAAATAACGTGCTTCACCTCCTTTCTGAGGCAGCAGTGTGGCAGACGGGTCGGGAGCCACACTGTTGGGCCACGCGCTGGGCCGCGTAGCGCTGCTGCTGCGTAGGGGCTCTCCCCTTCATTAAAGGGGAGGGCCCAAGCTGCAAACTGTACAGGTAAGAACTGGGCCTCCATGGACCACCGGGGAGTGGGGGTGCCATGCCAACAGCCGGCATTCAAGCAGAGTGCCGGGCTGAACGATTGTGGCATGAATCCAGCGATCGCGGAGCCAATGGGGCACTGAAGAAAAACGGCAAAATATTTTTCAACATGGCTCCCCTTTAACAACCGCCCCACGAGCGGCCTGCAGCCCTGTTCATGTCCCCTGAAGCTGTCACTAGCAGCTACAACTAAGACCATACCTGGAGTGCTGTGTACAGTTTTGGTCTCCTTATTTGAGGAGGGATATACTTGCGTTAGAGGCAGTTCAGAGAAGGTTCACGAGGTTGATTCCTGAGATGTAGGGGTTGCCTTATGAAGAAAAGTTGAGCAGGTTGGGCCTATACTCATTGAAGTTTAGAAGAATGAGAGGTGATCTTATTGAAATGTATAAGATTATGAGGGGCTTCACAGGGTAGATGCAGAGAGAATATTTCCCCTCGTGGGGGAATCTAGAACTAGGGGACATCGTTTCAGAACAAGGGGGAGCCCATTTAAAACGAGATGAGGAAGAATTTCTTCTGTCAGAAGGCCATGAATCTTTGGATTTCTCTACCCCAGAGAGCTGTGGAGGCTGGGTCATTGAATATGTTTAAGGTGGAGATATAGACAGATTTTTGAACGATAAGGGAGTCAAGGAGTATGGGGAGTGGGCAGGGAAAATGGAGTTGAGGCCAAGATCAGATCAGCCATGATCTCATTGAATGGCGGAGCAGGCTTGAGGGGCCAAATGGCTTACTCCTCCTCCTATTTCTTATGTTCTTATGTTCTAACGGGAGGCGCAAATGACTCGAATTTCCAGCACCCCGAACTTGGTGGACTCACCGCCCACTGCCGCCGAGTTTTCTGGGCGGTCTCCCCTCCGTGCGAGTTTGTTGGAGGCTTTCCGCTGGTAGGGAGGGAAGACCGCTGGGAACCGCCGCTGGCGTGCAATGCGCATAAGTGTTCTCCCACCCGCCGAGCTGGTCTGGGCGGAAGTCCGCTGCAGCAGAGGGAAAGATCGCCGCATGGAGGTAGGTCTAATCTCAACGGTAAGTCTGAAGACCTGCAAAAAAGGTTAGTAAACTTCTTTCCTTTTCTTTTACAACGATTCAGGTGGATGGGGTCCCCTGAAAGTTTTCCAGTGTTTTCTTTTGCTAATTTTTAATTTCATGTCTTCCCACCCCCCTCCCTGGGCCCAACTCAATCCTCGGCGGTACGTTGCCGAGGATTACGTTTGCCGCCCAGATTGGGAGCTCCCACCCGCTATCACCCGGATTCAGGGCGTAAGTTGCTTTTTTGCCGCCGGGTGGTCTTTCCAGGACTTTTCCATGAAACTCCCACCCAAAGTACCATCAGGTATCTCAGCAGTCCTTTGGGTGGCACTTAGCTTCCACCAAGTTCGGAGCCGAGGTCTTTATGTCCAAAAATCTATCGATCTCAGTCTTGAATATACTCATCAACTGAGCAGCCACAGCCCTCTGAAGTAGAGAATTCCAAAGATTCACAGCCCTCCCAGTGAAAAATGTCTCCTCAGCTCAGTCCTAAATAGCCAACCCTTATCCTCAGACTATGACTCCTAGTTCTAGACTTTCCAGCCGGGGGAAACAGCCTCGCAGTATCTACCCTGTCAAACCCTTTAAGAATTCTACATGTTGCAATGAGATCACCTCTCATTCTTCTAAACTTGAGAGAGTATAGGCCCATTCTATTCAATCTTTCCTCATAGGACAACCCTCTCATCCCAGGTATCAATCTAGTGAACCTTCGTTGCACCCCATCTAAGACAGTATATCCTTCCTTAGGTAAGGAGACCAAAACTGTACACAGTACTCCAGGGGATCTGTAGTTTCACCAAAGCCCTATATAATTGCAGCAATACTTCCTTACTCTTGTACTCCAACCCCCTTGCAATCAAGGCTAAATATACAATTTGCCTTCCTAATTGCTTGCTGTAACTGCATGTTAACATTCTGTGATTCATGTACGGAGGGCAAGCATCGTGAGAGGTGACCGGGTGCGGCGCTTCAAAAGCTATCAGGATCGGGACGAGCCAGTTGCAGCAGCAACAGGAGTAAGGGACAAAAAGTAACAAGAATCAAAATCGAAGTGTGACGTCACAGCCAAGCAGGTTAAGTGATTGGCTGGTGGATTGGTGAGTATTTTTATTTTCTTTAAAGAACCTTGGGCATCGGTGTAAATTAGGAACTGCAATTAAATACTAAGGAGAACTAATTAATTAAATCAGCTGTTGGCTGAGTAGCAGCTGGGTGTGTTTTGCTCAGGTTTAGAGTTTAGTTCTACTTGATAGCTCCGAGACTAACTAGAGGGATAGCAGGGCAGCTCAGTCCCGTGGATTGCACATCCTGTGGCATGTGGGAAGTCCTGGATGCTTTGCGCAGCCGGGACGACCACGTGTGCAGGAAGTGTCTCAAGCTGCACCAACTCGAGCTCCGTGTTTTGGAGCTTGAGCAGTGGCTGGAGTCACTGCGGTGCATCCGTGAGACTGAGAGCTACGTGGATAGCACGTTTCTAGAGGTGGTCACCCCGCAGCTTAAGAGTGTGCAGGCAGAGAGGGATTGGGCGACCCCTGGACAGAAGAGAGGACTAGGCAGGTAGTGCAGGAGTCCCCCGAGTCCATCTCGCTCTCCAACCGATACCTGGGGGAGTGCAGCCAGAGCCAAATCCACGGCACCATGGGTGGCTCAGCTGCACGGGGTGGGGGACGGGAGGGGGAAAGGAAGAAGAATGGTAGGGGATTCAATAGTCAGGGGAGCAGACAGGCATTTCAGCAGCCGCAGACGTGACTCTAGGATGGTATGTTGCCTCCCTGGTGCCAGGGTCAGGAATGTCACTGAGCGCTGCTGGGCATTCTGGGGGAGAGGGTGAACAGCCAGAGGTCGTTGTCCATATCGGGACCAATAACATAGGTAGAAAGAGGGATGAGGTCCTTCAGGCAGAGTTTAGGGAGCTAGGAGAGCGATTAAAAAGCAGGACCTCAAAGGTAGTGTTATGTATGCAATAAAGGTTCAAACTAAGTACTGTTTAACGAAGCAAGGTACAACCTTGCTTCTGCTTTATTTTGGCCCAAAGTGCCTCACTCACAAAATGTCTGGCCTTTTATACCAGAGCAGCACCCTGTGCCTGCTGCTCAGTGACCTCCAACAATGAGACCATCTGGTGGCTACAAACAGCATGTACATACATGACAATACCCTCCTCTGAGATCTTATCACAGTCTTTCACAGGTTGAGACGCTCCGGTGCATTACGCTCCCGGGTTGACAGTCTCAGTTCAATTCCAGCCTTGGGTGAATGTGCGGAGTCTGTTGTTGCTGGTGGCTGGATAGCTGACTTGTTGGGGGTGGCAGTGGCCATGTCAGGAATTGATAGTCCATTTTTATTGAACAAGTCCCTGATGGAAATTCCGGGTTCACTGATGACCCTCAAGTCCACTGAAGGCTGCTGGTAGGTTGGTTAGTCATCGATGGTTTCTTTGTCCGACTGCTCTAGCTCGTCTGTATGCCTCAGCTTTGTTTGATCCAAGTGTTTCCTGCAAGTTTGCCCATTCTTGAACTTAATAACAAATACTCTGTTGCCCTCCTTGGCCATGACCATAGCAGCGATCCATTTGGGACCTTGACCATAATTCAACACATATACAGGATCATTAACAGAAATCTCGCGTGACACAGTTGCGCGATCGTGGTACCCTTGTTGACTCTTTCTTCTGTATTCAACATGATTACTTAAATCCAGGTGTACAAGAGATAACTTGGTCTTGAGACCTCTTTTCATCATGAGTTCAGCAATCGAGACCCCTGTGATTGTGTGGGGTCTTGTCCTGTAACTCAGCAGTATGCAAGACAAGCGGGTCTGCAGTGACCCTTGGGTTACTCTCCTCATGCTTTGCTTGATAATTTGTACTGCACGTTCTGCTTGCCTGTTGGACGCAGGCTTGAATGGTGCTGACCTGACATGTTTTATGCCGTTAAGTTTTACAAACTCCTGAAAGTCCTGACTGGTGAAGCACAACCCATTGTTGCTCACCACTATGTCAGGCAGACCATGTGTCGCGAACATGACATTGAGATTCTCTATGGTTTCCGTGAACGTACTGGATGATATGATTATGCATTCTATCCACTTCGAATAAGCATCCACCACCACTAAAAACATCTTGTCCAGGAAGGGACCTGCAAAATCTACATGGCTCCTGGACCAAGGTTTGGATGGCCATGACCACAGACTCAGCGGCGATTCCACTGGTGCTTTGCTGAGCTATGTGCAGGTGTTGCACTGATGCACGCATGCTTCCAGCTCAAAATCAATTCCTGGCCACCATACGTGGGACCTGGAGATGGCATCATCACTAAAACAGGATGTGTGCTGTGTAACTCACGCACAAACTTCTCACTCACTTTCTTGGGCATTACAACTTGATTGCCCCACAATATGCAATCTGCTTGAATAGACAATTTGTCCTTGCGACGAATGTACGGTTTGGCCTCCTCGCACATTTACTTAGGTATGGCAGACGAATCCCCTTTGAGGATGCAACTCTTTACCACCGATAATATCAGGTCCTGGCTGGTCCAGGTCTTAACTTGTTGAGCCGTGACAGGGGTACCTTCACTCTCAAAAGCATCCATGATTAACATTAAATCTGCCAGTTGTGGCGTTTCCACCTCTGGTGTGGGCAACGGCAACCGGCTCAAAACATCGGCACAATTCTCTGTGCCAGGTCTGTGGCGAATGACATAATCATAGGCAGTTAATGTCAGCGCCCACTGTTGGATGCGGGATGAAGCGTTGGTATTGATACCTTTGCTCTTGGTAAACAATGAAATGAGCGGCTTGTGATCGGTCTCTAATTCAACCCTCAGACCCCACAGGTATTGATGCATCGTTTTAACACCGTACACACACGCTAAAGCTTATTTTTCTACCATACTGTAGGCTCTTTCTGCTTTAGACAAACTTTTGGATGCATACGCGACAGGTTGAAGTTTCCCCAAATCATTGGCTTGTTGTACCAGCAGCTTGTTCGAGCAAAGCAGATTGATGGCTTTCTCGAAAGCTCTGTCTTGCGATGCGCCCCACACCCAGTTGTCGCCTTTTCTCAATAACATGTGCAGTGGTTCAAGTAAGGTGCTCAATTTAGGTAGGAAGTTACCAAAGTAGTTGAGTAGGAACGAACGCAATTTCGTCACGTTCTGCGGCTTGGGTGCATTCTTGACGGCTTTGGTTTTCACGTCAGTAGGTCTGATGACATCAGCGGCGATTTTCCTCCCGAGGGAGTTGACCTCCGGTGCCATGAAGACACACTTCGAGCATTTAAGTCTGAGTCCCACTCTGTCCAAACGCAGTAGAATCTCTTCCAGGTTGTTCAGGTATTCCTTGGAGTCACGACCGGTGATCAGGATGTCACCTTGGTACACGACGGTTCTGGGAACTGACTTCAGTAGACTTTCCATATTCCTCTGGAATATTGCTGCAGCTGAACGAAATCCAAATAGGCACCTGTGGTAAATAAACAGTCCTTTGTGCGTGTTAATGCACATAAGTTTCTTCAACGACTCGACCAACCCCTATGCACATATATGCCGACGTCAAGTCCAGTTTTGTGAACGACTTCCCTCCGGCTAGCGTCGCAAACAAGTCATCAGCCTTCGGTAATAGGTTCAAAACTCTGTTGATCGTAACCTTGTAGTCTCCACAGATTCTGACTGTGCCATCACTTTTCAGCACAGGTACAATGGGGTTGGCCCATTCATTAAATTCGCCAAGTGATATGATCCCTTCACACTGGAGTCTGTCCAGTTCAATTTCGACCTTCTCCCTCATCACATATGGCACTGCCTGAGCTTCATGATGGACGGGTCTTGCATCTGAGTTCACGTGGATCTGCACCTTGTCTCCTGTGAAGTTGCCGATACCCGGTTCGAACAGCGAGGGGAATTGCTCAACACTTGGGCACATGTATTTTCCTCCAACGACAACGCCTTTGTGTCATTCCATCTCCAACCAGCTCTTGCCGAGCAACGTTGGGCCATTGCCTGGAACAATCCACAGCGGCAACTCATGAACCACACCGTTATATGACACATTCATTTGTGCACTGCCAATCACCTTTATCAGTTCTTTGGTGTATGTGCACAGCTTAGTGTTAACAGATCTTAGCCTGGGCCTCTTAGCCTTAGTATCCCACAGCTTATTAAATGCCCTCTCATTCATGATCAATTGACTCGCCCATATCCAGTCCCATCAATACCGGTATCCGATTAAACATCACATTAATCAAAATTGGTTTACTCTTGCTTATGAAAGAGTACAGTCCATACACTTCCTCCTCTGGCATCTCGGATTGCGTATCCGGATCCGCGCTAGTCTGACTTTCATCCTCCACGTGGTGTGTCGCAGCTCGCCTGCTTATCACCTGGAGATGTCCCACTCTCAGACAGCCTTTGCGACTATATTGCTTAAATCGGCACTGTTCAAGCCGATGATTTCCCCCACAACGCCAACACAGAGAAGTCGGATACATTCCTGCTGGTGGACTTTGGGCAGCCAGAGGTTTCGCAAACGCAGCCGGATAGGCACTGCCATGTACCACTCTGCCGAATGCCGAATCAATCGCATTTACAGTATTTGCCGAGATTCAGTTCTTCACCGCTATTTGCTTTATACTCATGTCCGTCGTCATACATGATTGAGCGTTCTGGATGGCCCTTTTTAAGTCCAACTCCTCCACCGCCAGAAGTTTGCATAGGATCACCTCGTGGTTGATACCGATAACAAAGAAGTCCCGCAGCATGTCTGCCAACACCGTCCCGAACTTGCACGGTCCTGCTAGATGTCTCAGGTCGGCAATGAATTCTGCCGCGCTCTGGCCCTTCAATCGAACATGTGTATAAAACCTATATCTCAAGATGATGATGCCATTGTCTGGCTTCAGGTGCTCCTGTACCAATGCACACAACCCCTCGTACATTTTCTCTGTTGGATCACTAGGCATGAGTAGATTCTTTATCAGACAATAGATCTTTCAACCGCACACAGTGAGGAACACGGCCCGGCGCCGATCTGCATCGTCGAACCCCTTCATTTTGTTGGCCACAAAGTACTGGTTCAAACGGCTCACAAAGTCTGCCCAATATTCTCCCTCCACAAATCCTTCTAAAAATCCAATCGTGCTTGTTGTGTATCTGTAAAGCATGCCAGCGTCTCTTGGGAGCACTGTATACAAGCCGGCCCCTAAGGTCTGTTCCTCACTCTGGAGTGTCTTAATAAAGACTGAGGTCACTGTTACTTTAGCCTCCCTGTGTGCAATCTCATCTGTGTTCGGAACACAACAATTGGCGACGAGTATACGAATCCAATGCAAAGATGCAGCAAACTGTGGGCATCCTGGAGAAGTTCTCGGAGGGTGAGGACTGGGAAGCCTATGTCGAACGGCTAGACCAGTACTTTGTAGCCAGCGAGCTGGACGGAGAAGGAAGCGCTGCAAAAAGGAGAGCGGTCCTCCTCACGGTCTGCGGGGCACCGACCTACAGCCACATGAAGAATCTTCTGGCTCCGGTGAAACCCTAAGATAAGTCGTATGAGGAGCTGTGTACACTGGTTCGGGAGCATCTTAACCCGAGAGAGAGCGTGCTGATGGCGAGGTATCGGTTGTACACGTGCCAGCGATCTGAAGGTCAGGAAGTGGAGAGCTACGTCGCCGAGCTAAGGCGACTTGCAGGACAATATGAGTTTGATGGCTACCTGGAACAAATGCTGAGAGACTTTTTTTGTACTGGGCATTGGCCACAAGACCATCCTCCGAAAACTTTTGATTGTAGAGACACCGACCCTCAGTAAGGCCATTGCGATAGCACAGGCGTTTATGTCCACCAGTGATAACACCAAACAAATCTCTCAGCACACAAGTGCTAGCAATGTTCATAAATTAACTGGAACTGTGCTTGCGAGCAAAAATATCCAGGGCAGAAACCACGAGTCTGCAACTGCCAGCAGGCTTCAGATGACCCAGATGACTCAGAGTCTGCAACGAAGGATGAATGCAAGGCAATTCGCACCTTGTTGGCTTTGTGGAGGCTTCCAATCAGCCTATTCAAGCCACTTCAAAGGGTATGTTTGCAAGAGCTGTGGATCAATGGGGCACCTCCAACGAGCTTGCAGACGAGCTGCAAGCTCTGCAAAACCTGTTAACCACCACGTGGCAGAGGAATATCGGTCCATGGTGGATCAAAGCAATTTCGAGCCTCAGAGAGAGGAGGCAGATGCTGAAGTACACGAGGTGCAGACATTTTCGACGAAATGTCCACCTACAATGCTAAATGTAAAATTGAATGGCTTACCCGTAGCCATGGAACTGGACACTGGCGCTAGCCAATCCATCATGAGTAAAAAGAAGTTTGAGAGACTGTGGTGCAACAAGGCACTCAGACCAGCCCTGAACCCCATCCACACGAAACTGAGAATGTACACCAAAGAGCTTATCACTGTCCTGAGCAGCGCCATGGTCAAGGTCACCTACGAGGGCATGGTGCACGAACTGCCACTCTGGACTGTCCCGAGCGATGGCCCCACACTGCTTGGAAGGAGCTGGCTGGGCAAAATCCGCTGGAACTGTGATGACATCCGAGCGCTATCACATGTCGATAAGGCCTCATGTACCCAGGTTCTTAACAAATTTCCTTCCCTTTTTGAGCATGGCATTGGAAACTTTTCTGGGGCGAAAGTGCGGATCCACTTGGTCCCAGAGGCACGACCCATTCACCACAATGCGCGAGGGGTACCTCACATGATGAGGGGGAGAGTGGAAATCGAGCTGGACAGGTTGCAACGCGAAGGCATCATCTCCCCAGTGGAATTCAGCGAGTGGGCCAGCCCGATTGTTCCAGTACTCAAAAGTGATGGCACGGTCAGGATTTGCGGCGATTATAAAGTAACTATTAATCGGTTCTCGCTACAGGACCAATACCCACTACCTAAGGCAGACGACCTATTTGCGACACTGGCAGGAGACAAGACATTCACCAAGCTCGACCTGACTTCGGCCTACCTGACGCAGGAACTGGAGCAATCTTCAAAGGACCTCACCTGCATCAACACGCACAAGGGACTGTTCATCTACAACAGATGCCCGTTTGGAATTCAGTCGGCTGCAGCGATCTTCCAGAGAAACATGGAGAGCCTACTCAAGTCGGTACCACGCATGGTGGTTTTTCAGGACGACATATTGGTCATGGGTCGGGACACTGTCGAGCACCTACTAAACTTGGAGGAGGTCCTCCAGCGACTGGATCGCGTAGGGCTGCGGCTGAAGAGGTCGAAATGTGTCTTCATGGCAACAGAAGTGGAGTTTTTGGGGAGAAAGATCGCGGCGGACGGCATTCAGCCCACAGACGCCAAGACAGAGGCTATCAGGAACGCGCCCTGGCCAGAGAACGTCACGGAGCTGCGGTCGTTCCTGAGACTCCTCAACTATTTTGGTAACTTCCTACCAGGGTTAAGCACTCTTTTAGAGCCCCTACATGTGTTATTGCGTAAAGGTGAGAACTGGGTATGGGGAAAAAAAACAAGTAATTGCTTTTAAGAAAGCCAGAAACATTTTATGCTCCAACAAGCTGCTTGCATTGTATAACCCATGTAAAAGACTTGTGCTAGCATGTGATGCGTCGTCGTATGGAGTCGGGTGTGTATTACAACAAGCGAACGTTACAGGGAAGTTGCAACCTGTCGCCTATGCCTCCAGGAGCTTGTCTAAGGCCGAGAGGACCTACAGCATGATTGAGAAAGAGACATTAGTATGTGTGTTCGGGGTAAAGAAAATGCATCAGTACCTGCTTGGCCTCAAATTTGAGCTGGAAACCGATCACGAGCCCCTCATATCCCTGTTCGCTGAAAACAAGGGGATAAATACTAATGCCTCAGCCCGAATACAAAGGTGGGCACTTGCGCTATCAGCGTATAACTATACCATCCGCCACAGGCCAGGCACAGAGAACTGTGCAGATGCTCTCAGTCGGCTACCATTGCCCACCACGGGGGTGGAAATGGTGCAGCCTGCAAACTTGTTGATGATGGCGCAGCCCACATCCCTTGATGGTCATGGGAGCATTTGAAAATGATAAATCACCTGTCACGGCCCGCCAGATTAGGACTTGGACTAGCCAAGATCCTCTGCTGTCCCTAGTAAAAAACTGTAAACTGCATGGGAGCTGGGCCAGCATCCCCGTTGAAATGCAAGAGCTAATCAAGCCGTTCCAGCGGCGAAAGGACGAGCTGTCCATTCAGGCAGACTGCCTGTTGTGGGGTAACCGCGTAGTGCTACCCAAAAAGGGCAGGGAGACGTTCATCTCGGATCTCAACAGCACACACCTGGGTATAGTAATGATGAAAGCGATAGCCAGATCCCACGTGTGGTGGCCCGGTATCGACTCTGACTTAAGAGTCCTGTGTACGGTAATGCAGCGTGTGTGCTCAGTTGAGCCACGCGCCCAGAGAGACACCACTAAGTTTGTGGTCGTGGCCCTCCAGACCATAGTCGAGGATCCATGTCGACGATGCGGGCCCATTTCTCGGTAAAATGTTCCCGGTGGTGGTGGATGCTTTTTCAAAATGGATTGAATGTGAAATAATGTCGGGAAGCACCGCCACCGCCACCATTGAAAGCCTGAGGGCCATGTTTGCCACCCATGGCCTGCCTGACATACTGGTCAGTGACAACGGGCCATGTTTCACCAGTGCCGAATTTAAAGAATTCATGTCCCGCAATGGGATCAAACATGTCACCTCGGCCCTGTTTAAACCAGCCTCCAATGGGCAGGCAGTGCGGGCAGTACAAACAATCAAACAGAGCCTTAAACGAGTCACAGAAGGCTCAATCCAAACCCGCCTGTCCCGAGTACTGCTCAGCTACCAACACGAGACCCCACTCACTCACAGGGGTGCCCCCGGCTGAGCTACTCATGAAAAGGACACTTAAAACCAGACTCTCGCTGGTTCACCCCAATCTGCATGATCAGGTAGAGAGCAGACGGCAGTAACAAAATGTAAACGATGGTCGCGCCACTGTGTCACGGGAAATTGATCTGAGTGACCCTGTGTATGTGCTAAACTATGGACATGGTCCCAAGTCAATCGCGGGCACGGTGATAGCTAAAGAAGCGAATAGGGTGCTGTAGTCAAACTGGACAATGGACAAATTTGCAGAAAGCACCTGGACCAATTGAGGCAGCAGTTCACAGACTGCCCTGAACAACCCACAGCAGACACCACCTTTTTCGAGCCCACAACACACACCCAAAGGATCAGCGACACCACCCTTGGACCAGGAAATCAAACCCATCACGCCCAACAGCCCAGCAAGGCAAAGCTCACCCAGCAGCCCTGCAGGGTCTACAACAGGCCAGCCCAGCGAGGGCACAGCCAACACACCAGAACAGACATTTGTACCGAGGCGGTCCACCAAGGAAAGAAAGGCTCCCGTCCGCCTCACCTTGTAAATAGTTTTCACTTTGACTTTGGTGGGGCGGGGGGAGGGCATTGATGTTGTGCATCTGTAAAGCATGCACTCCAATGTTCTGCCACCAGGGAGTGCATCCCTGAAGTCCCAAGGGATCCCAGTATCCCTTGGGAGCACTGTATATAAGCCGGCCCCTAAGGCCTGTTCCTCACTCTGGAGTGTCTTAATAAAGACTGAGATCACTGTTACTTTAACCTCCCTGTGTGCAGTCTCATCTGTGTTAGGAACACAAGAGTGCTCATTTTGCAAACAAAGGTTCTTGTATTCTTGTCGCCAAATGTTATGTATGCAATAAAGGTTCAAACTGAGTACTGTTTACCTAAGCAAGGTACAACCTTGCTTCTGCTTTATTTCAGTCCAAAGTGCCTGACTCACAAAATGGCTGGCCTTTTATACCAGAGCAGCACCCTGCTCAGTGGCCTCCAACAATGACACCATCTAGTGGCTACAACCAGCATGTACATACATGACAGGTCATAATCTCCGGATTACAGAAATAGGAGGATAGAGCAGATGAATACGTGGCTGGAGAAATGATGCAGGCGGGAGGGCTTTAGCTTCCTGAGGCATTGGGACTGCTTCTGGGGGAGGTGGGACCTATACAAGCCGGACGGGTTGCAACTCAACAGAGCTGGGACCAATATCTTTGTGCGGGAGGTTGCTAGTGCTGTTGGAGAGGGTTTAAACTTGCTTGGCAGGGGGATGGGAACCTGAAAATAGGGAGGGGAGTAAAGCTGAAATTAGAAAGCAAAAATAAAGGAAGTGAGTTTGAAGGAGAGAGGAAACAAGCAGGATAAAAGGGTAAAAAAAAAGAAATTTAAAGGCACTTTGTCTAAATGCATGTCGCATTCATAACAAAATGGACGAGTTGACGACACAAATAGATACAAATGGGTATGATCTGATAGCCATGACAGAGATGTGGTTGCAAGGTGACCAGGACTGGGAATTAAATATTCAGGGATATTTGACAATCTGGAAGGACAGACAGAAAGGAAAAGGAAGTGGGGTAGATCTATTAATAAAGGATGGAATCACTGCAATCGTGAGAAACGACATTGGCCCAAATGATCAGTATGTTGGAAAAGTTTGGATGGAGAGAAAGAATAATAAAGGGGAAAAAGTCATTGGTGGGCGTAGTCTTTTGTCCCCTAACAGTAGCAACTCTGTTGGTCGGAGTATAAACCAGGAAATAGTCGGGGTTTGTAAAGAGGGAACAGCAATAATCATGGGTGATTTTAACCTCCATATTGATTGGACAAATCAAATTGGTCAGGGGAGCCTTGAGGAAGAGTTCATAGAGTGCATAAGGGACGGGTTCCTTGAGCAGTATGTAATGGAAGGCTATCTTAGATCTGGTCCTGTGTAATGAGACAGGATTGATAAACAATCTCCTTGTAAAGGATCCCCTTGGAATGAGTGATCATAGTATGGTTGAATTTCAAATTCAGATGGAGGGTGAGAAAGTTGGATCTCTAACCAGCGTACTAAGCTTAAATAAAGGAGACTGTGAAGGTATGAGGGCAGAGTTGGCTAAAGTGGACTGGGAAAATAGATTAACGTGTAGGATGGTTGATGAACAGTGATGTACATTTAAGGAGATATTTCAGAACTCTCAAGAAAAATATATTCCAGTGAGGAGGAAAGGATGTAAAAGAAAAGATAGCCATCCGTGGCTAACGAAAGAAATAAAGGACAGTATCCAATTAAAATCAAGGGCATACAAAGTGGCCAAAACTAGTGGGAGGGCAGAAAATTGGGAAGCTTTTAAAAGCCAGCAAAGAATGACTAAAAAAATGATCAAGAAAGGGAAGATAGACTATGAAAGTAAACTAGCACAAAATATAAAAACAGATAGCAAGAGTTTCTATAGGTATATAAAAAGGAAAAGAGTGGCTAAAGTAACTGTTGGTCCCTTAGAGGACGAGACCGGGGAATTAGTAATGGGGAACATGGAGATGGCAGAAACTCTGAACAAATATTTTGTATCAGTCTTTATGGTAGAGGACAGTAACAATATCCCAACAGTGGATAGTCAAGGGGCTGTAGGGGGAGAGGAACGTAACATAATCACAATCACTAAGGAGGTGGTACTCAGTAACATAATGGGACTGAAGGTGGATAAATCCCCTGGACCTGATGGCTTGCATCCTAGAGTATTAGGAGAAGTAGCGGAAGGGATTGTGGATGCATTTGGTTGTAATTTACCAAAATTCCCTGGATTCTGGGGAGGTCCAAGCAGATTGGAAAACTGCAAATGTAAATTTAAAAAAGGAGGCAGACAAAAAGCAGGAAACTATAGACCAGTTAGCTTAACATCTGTGGTTGGGAAAATGTTGGAGTCCATTATTAAAGAAGCAGTAACAGGACATTTGGAAAAGCATAATTCAGTCAGGCAAAGTAAGCATGGATTTATGAAGGGGAAGTCATGTTTGACAAATTTGCTGGAATTCATGAAGGGGAAGTCATGTTTGACAAATTTGCTGGAATTTTTTGAGGATGTAACGAATAGGATGGATAAAGGGGAACCAGTGGATCTGGTGTATTTGGACTTCCAGAAGGCATTTGACAAGGTGCCACATAAAAGGTTACTGCACAAGATAAAAGTTCACGGGGTTGGGGGTAATATATTAGCATGGATAGAGGATTGGCTAACTGAACAGAGAATCGGGATAAATGGTTCATTCTCGCATTGGCAACCAGTAACTAGTAGGGTGCCGCAGGGATCAGTGCTGGGACCCCAACTATTTACAATCTATATTAACGACTTGGAAGAAGGGACTGAGGGTAACGTAGCCAAGTTTGCTGACAATACAAAGATGGGAGGACAAGCAATGTGTAAGGAGAACACAAAAAATCTGCAGAAGGACATAGACAGGCTAAGTGAGTGGGCAAAAATTTGGCAGATGGAGTATAATGTTGGAGAGTGTGAGGTCATGCACTTTGGCAGAAAAAAAATCAGAGAGTAAGTTATTATTTAAATGGAGAAAAAGGGTTGTAAATCTGTGGAATTCGCTGCCTCAGAGAGCTGTGGAAGCTGAGACATTGAATAAATTTAAGAACAAAATAGACAGTTTCTTAAACGATAAGGGGATAAGGGGTTAATGGTGAGAGGGCAGGGAAGTGGAGCTGAGTCCGTGATCAGATCAGCCATGATCTTATTGAATGGCGGAGCAGGCTCGAGGGGCCGTATGGCCGACTCCTGTTCCTATTTCTTATGTTCTTATACGGTCCCTCAAGCCTGTTCCGCCATTTAATACGATCATGGACTCAGGTCCACTTCTCTACCCGCTCCCCATAACCCCTTATCGTTTAAGAAACTGTCTATCTCTGTCTTAAATTTATTCAATGTTCCAGCTTCCACAGCTTCTGAGGCAGCGAATTCCACAAATTTACAACCCTCTGAGAGAATAAATTTCTCCATCTCAGTTTTAAATGCGCGGCCCCTTATTCTAAGATTATGCCTAGTTCTAGTCTCCCCTATCAGTGGAAACATCCTCTCTGCATCCACCTTGTCAAGGAATTTTGGTAAATTACCACCAATGCATCCACAATCCCTGCCGCTACTTCTCTTAAGACCCTAGGATGCAAGCCATCAGGTCCAGGGGATTTATCTGCCTTCAGTCCCATTATCTTACTGAGTACAAAATATTTGTTCAGAGTTTCTGCCATCTCCATGTTCCCCATTACTAATTCCCCGGTCTCGTCCTTTACTTTAGCCACTCTTTTCCTTTTTATATACCTATAGAAACTCTTGCTATTTATTTATTTTTATATTTTGTGCTCGTTTATTTTGATAGTCTATCTTCTCTTTCTTAATCATTTTTTTAGTCATTCTTTGCTGGCTTTTAAAAGCTTCCCAGTCTTCTGTCCTCCCACTCGTTTTGGCCACTTTGTATGCCCTTGATTTTAATTGGATACCGTCCTTTATTTCTTTAGTTAGCCACGGATGGCTATTTTTTCTCTTGTACCCTTTCCTTCTCACTGGAATATATTTTTCTTGAGCTTTGTGAGAGTATGGCCTACTCCTGCTCCTATTTCTTATGTTCTTATGTACAAGGACTCCCAAATCCCTCGGTATACCAACATTGACTAGTCTCTCACCTTTTAACAAATATTCTGCTTTTCCATTCTTCTACCAAAGTTGATAATTTCATACTTCCCCACATTATACTCCATCCACCACCTTCTTGCCCAATCACTTAACCTGTATATATCTCTTTGCAGCCTCTTATCACCCCTTCAGTTTACTTTCCCACCTAGCTTTGTATCATCAAAAAACCTGGATATATTACACTTGGTCTCCTCAGCTAAGTCATTGATATAGATTGTAAATAGCAGAGGTCCAAGCACTGATCCTTGTGGCACTTCACTAGATACACCCAGCCATCCCAAAAATGACCCATTTATTCCTAAACTCTGTTTTCTGTCTGTTAATCAATCCTCAATCCGTGCAAATATATTATCCCAAATCCCATGAGCCCCAATCTTGTGTAACAACCTCTTGTGTGGCACCAAATTGAATGCCTTCTGAAAATCCAAATATACTACATCCACTGGTTCCCCCTTATCTACCCAAATATCACCTTGGTAATGAAACAGAAATAATATTGGGGAGCTGTACATTAATATGCTCATGTACATTATATGGATTATTACAATGCTGAGAAATTAGATTCAATACTGTGATTGCCTATCAACATATTGTTTTAAAAATCTATTGTAAACTCACACATAATGGTGATTTTCAGTATTTAATTCTGCCTTCTTTACACTTTTGCAAGTTATTCTGCTTCTTATTGTCTTTGCAATTGGAGATGGTCTCATTTTTAATAAATTAGTGTAATATATATATATATAATATATATTTAAATTTTTAAGAAAATAAAAGCACTTAGTTTCTGTTTGGTATTAAATCACGAATGATGAACTTTAAGGCACGTATGTACTGAGTGTTCCAGCTTACTTTGCTGTTCCAAAATAAATGAAATACTGACATAGACTCCTAATATTAACACACCTTCTCTCTCATTTATACCTTAAGGGTAAGAATAAACAAGGGTTAAGGATTTGCTGAGTACCGTTGGAAATGGTATCACAAACTATCTCAGTCTATTTTCCTGTATCAGAACTGCAGATACTGCAAAGTCGAATGAATCACAAAAAGCAATGAGGACAACTTCAAATATTATGTTTAGATTAGCAAATAAACAAAGTACATAATGCCGTAATCTAATGTGGATAATAAGCTCAAAGGTGTGTAAATATTTAGGTTTTACAAGACAACAACGATCTATTTTAGCATTTGGTTTTATGCCAGACAGGTTTCCAGTGCACCGAAACATGGTAATGCCAACTTTTGCAATTAAACCGCGAGACACATGATTTCTCATGAAAACTCATTTCAACTCGCTAATTCCACTTTTTTCTTGTTTGACACTACCTGTGTGATTAGCTGCTCAGAACACGTGGGATTGGGTCAGGGATTCTCAAAGGGTGGGGTCTGCAGCTCCCGAGTGGCCCATGAGAAGATTTCATGAGGTTCCTGAATTGGTTTGGTCCATAGCTACTGTCTCCCATTGGTGTTCCATCAGTGGTATTCCCCCCCAAGCCCCACCCACCTGCTCCCCTATGTGCTTGGAGTCATCTGAGATACAAAAGGCGAGTGGAATTGAACTGCAGTGCTCAAGTCACTGGCTTCTCTGTGATATATCTGATCTTGGTAAGTGACTCATGTTGCCTGAGCTTTGGTTTGCTGTTGTTTCTGAATTTGGGTCTTTTGTGTCAAATCCCTCCAGTAACTACTGGACTGTCAAACACCACTTATCACTGAGGTGACTGCACAAACCTTGGATATATCGCCACCAAAACCGGAACTATGTTGAAGCTTTTGAGATCCTGTCCAAAGATGTGTATTTATGCAGCTACCCAGAGGAAATTCAGAGAAGAGCTGCAAGAAGGTGCTGAAATTTACCTGGACACTGATTCTAAGATTTGTTAAAAATGAAAGAAATACAAACTAGAGCTCCCTTTGGTAGCTCCTATTCCAGCTTAGGCTGGGGTTTTCTCTTCTTACCGCTACATCAAGATAGTTCTTGTAAAGACACACAGATATGCAACTATATTTGTCCCCCTTGTGGAAATTAACACCAAGGCAACCTATTCTCATTGGTAAGAATGAGCGAGGAAAAAAAGTTACCTCGGAAGCGCGCTTGGGAAAACCACTTGTTGCAGAAAATTAGAATGTAGACCTGGCAAAGATATTGTTCTCAGAACGTTATATACACAGAGATCATATTCGCTAATAGCAAGCAGTAGGGCTTTATAAGATCCCCTTGTCATTCAATGTACCTAGGCGGTGCTACAATTTGGTGGGGCTTGTTTTTCCTTTTTTTCATTATTAAATGCGATCCTTTCCCCACTGTTTGTAATAAAGTCTGTCCTGACTTTAAAAAAAAATGTTTATGTTGCAGTGCAAAAATGTGCAGATATATTGCTGTAAGATATGAGGATCGGGCGAGGAAAGTGGCGTCGAGGTCGAAAATCAGCCATGAGCTTACTGAATTGCGGTGCAGGCTCGAAGGGTTTTATGGCCTACTCCTGCTCCTGTTTCTTCTGCCATTAATCGGTTAGTGACGGCTGAATGCACTTCCTATCCAGGAGCAAAGATTGCAAATGAGCTTCCTGTCCGGGAGCAAAGGTCAGCAAGGGGTCGGGTTGGAAAAAAAATAGCAACTTATGATTTCTATCCCAAATCTCATGATTTTTAAGGCGGTGGGGTTGGTAATACTGGAAACACTTGATAAGTGAAATTTCTTGTTGGCTATCTCCTAATTATCAGTTTGCTCACGTCATCACAAGGTACACTGAACAAAACAATTACATGCACAGAAAGAAGCATTTCTGTTCGAAATATGCCAGCTATTCAGGATCAACTGAAGTATAGACTGACCTTGGGTACATTACATAGTTGTCAAAAAAAATTTCCAAAAATACTCAGTGAAACCAAATATTTAATTTAGACTGTTTAGCCCACGACACATGTGGCAAGTCCAGAGTTGACAGAGAATAACCACAGGAATCCATCGAGTAAATAGGATTCCAGACATACAACATGCTGTGTATGTGCACACTCCTGCGTAAACAGACTAGAATGAAAGCTGAAAATAATATGTTGTAACTGTAGCATCATTTACAACTGTTTAACATTTTTGTGTATCCCAAAGTACAAAATTCCCATTAAGCAATTAAGCCATATGCATTCATCAAAAATCTGAATAATATACATCCCTTCTTTTAAACTTGCACCACTTCTTTCTCAGACTGATTAATTTATTTTTAAATATCACTTTAAGACATACTCCAATTTGTTAATTCCTTTTGAGCATGGTTCTCTTGGTGATGGGAAAATTATTGGAAAAAATTCTGAGGGACAGGATAAATCTTCATTTAGAAAGACACGGATTAATCAAGGACAGTCAGCATGGATTTGTTAAGGAAAGGTCATGTCTGATAAACTTTATTGAATTTTTTGAAGAGGTAACAAGGAGGGTCGACGAGAGTAGTGCATTTGATGTAGTGTATATGGATTTTAGTAAGACTTTTGATAAGGTCCCACATGGCAGACTGGTCACAAAAGTAAAAGCCCATGGGATCCAAGGCATAGTAGCAAGTTGGGTCCAAAATTGGCTCAGAGGCAGGAAGCAAAGGGTAATGGTTACTGGGTGTTTTTGTGACTGTAAGGCTGTTTCCAGTGGGGTTCCGCAGGGCTCGGTACTAGATCCCTTGCTTTTTGTGGTATATATCAATGATTTAGACTTGAATGTAGGAGGTTATGATTAAGAAGTTTTCAGATGATACTAAAATTGGCTGTGTGGTTGATAACCAAGAA
The DNA here is from genome assembly GCF_044704955.1 of Pristiophorus japonicus. Lineage (NCBI taxonomy): Eukaryota > Metazoa > Chordata > Chondrichthyes > Pristiophoridae > Pristiophorus > Pristiophorus japonicus. The sequence continues at coordinate 103,293,629 of NC_091977.1, forward strand.
GAAAGTAGTAGACTGCAGAAAGATATCAATGAACTGGTGAGGTGGGAAGAACAGTGACAAATGGAATTCAATCCGGAGAAGTGTGAGGTAATGTATTTAGGGAGGGCTAACAAGGCAAGGGAGTACAGATTATGTGACACACAGACTAAGGTTCAGATGCTGGTATGTAGGACCTGTTGAAGCATGTAAGCACCTTGACCACCCAAATGAGATAATTGAATTTCTTCTGGCATTGTGTCAGGCTCCGGACGACCACACTACTGGCTGAGACTACCTGGGCCACTTCCCTCCATATTGCCCTGAAGAGCTGGTGAAAGGGCCTCCTTCCAGTGTCAGGAACAACACTGCCCTCCTTCGTTCCACTCCCGCGACCAATGCCTGGTTCGTGAAACGACGAGCTCTCTCCCTGGGAGTGGGATCAGCCATTACGATCAGGGGATTGAGTTTGTTGCAGGTCGCCTTCACAGCAGCAATGCTGATAATGAGGATCTGCACAATGATGCAACCTCCCCTTTAAGAGCTGGAAGGAGCCAGTGTGAATTTGCGATTGCATTGCACCTGAAATTAATTATCGTCTGCTGGTAGCACTCCTGTAACGCCCTACTCAGGTTATTCACGCTTTATTTAGTGCTCCAGTTCTTTCCTGGAGCGCTAACCGCCAATGTAGGGGAAGCTCAGAATCATTACCATCTGACGCTAATTTTTCAAGATTTGAAAAGTTGGTTTCTCGACATTTTGTTCTAGAAAACTGTCTCAAAAACATTCCTTGAACTCGTCCTCCAAACTAATTTGCCAATTTGGTTTGCCCAGTCTATATGAAAATTGAAGTCCCCCAGGATTATATTATTGTTGTTACATGCTCCTCTAATTTCCTGATTTATACCCTGTCCAACACTATAATTACTGTTGGGGGTGTATAAACTGCTCCTACCAGTGTTTTCTGCCCTTTGTTATTTCTTAGCTCCACTCATACTGATTCTACATCTTGATTTTCTGGGCTAAGATCCGTTCTCCCTACTGCCTTTGTCTCATCCTTTATCAGGGCTACTCCACTTCCTTTCCATTTTACCTATCTTTTCTAAAAGTCACATACCCTAGAATATTTAGTTCCTAAACTTGGTCACCCTGCAACCATGTCTCAGTAATGGCGACTAGATCAAACATATTTATATCTCTATTTGTGCCATTAATTCATCTACCTTGTTACGAATGCTTTATGTATTTAGATTTAGTACCTTGGGGGAGAAATTAGGTTGCGCCTCTGTTGCGGCGTTAACCCAGGCGGAGCGGTAATTTTAGCGCTTTGAAAAAGTTTGCGCCTCCTGCAGAGAAATTTGTCGGAATCGGAAGAAGAGCTGAAGGTGGCACAAAATCAGCCACTACACACGTGACCTGGTGGGGCACTAACGAAAATACCAGTGCAAAATTTATCCCACCCATTGCGCATGTGCCGAATTCCGATTGCGATCCCGGGAAAAGCCTAGTCTTAAATGTGCGGCACGTTAATATGAGCATGTGCAGCTCCACCTCCTCACTGACTTTAGAGCGGGAAAATGGAGGAGCAGGGAGGAAGGCAGATAGCGCACCGCTTCTTGGCCATGGAACTTGAGGCCTTGTTGGAGGCTGTGGAGAGGCACAACAATGCCCTGCATCCTGGACGGGGACGAAGGTCATCTACACGGGTGTTCAGGAGGCTGTGGAAGGAGGTGGCCCAGCAAGTCTCTGCCTGCGACATGATGATCAGGACAACGACCCAATTTCACAGGAAATACGATTACCTCACTAGGGTCGTCAGGGTGAGCACCCACCCTTTCCATTAATCTTGCAATGCGTTTATGTGAGCCTCGCTGTCTTACACAATGTAAAGGCTTTACACTGCCCATCCCTTCTCTGTGAACCAGGCCATGCTCCTCATTGCTGGAGACACCCTAAAAGCTCTTTATCGCCTCACCACACATGCCCTGCCCATCCAAGCGTCTCTCCCCTTCTAGCTCCCAACTCAGCCTGAGGACACCCACCATCACCTTTTAACTCTCCATATGTGGTCACAGGCCTTTAGCCTCATATTTACTCTTAGCTCTTTTCCCGAAATCCCACCTTTGACACATCCACTGTGTGCTGCCATGCAGTCGGAAATGCAAAGATTCACACCTTGCGACATTCGTATCGAGTCACTTACTGCACATGTGGCACACGAGTAGCTACAGAGCCACTGACAACTTCTTGTTTTGATCATTGCAAGCCAAACTCACCCACAGCAGGACAGGAGGTGGGGAGCCAGACCTTCAGGATTTAACCGCCATAGAGGAGCAAGTGTCTGCCCTAAAGAACCCACCAGTCAGGGGGGTGGTGGCCGGTGAGGCAGAGCCCCCGCGTGACAGTGACGGTTTGTGAATGAGATGTCTGTTTTCTGAGAGCCCTGAACCTTGTCCCCACATGCCTTACGACATGTAGTTCCACAATTATGATGCCCCCTCTTTCTTGCCTTCCTGCCCCCTCCCCAACTTCTACCCCTTGAGCCTGCTCTGCCATTCAATAAGATCATGGCTGATCTTCTAACTCAACTCCACTTTCCTGCACTATCCTATCCCGATATCCCTTGATTCCCTTAATATCTAAAAATCTATCTCTGTCTTGAATATACCCAACGGCTGAGCCTCCACAGCCCTCTGGGGTAGAGAATTCCAAAGATTCACCACCTTCTGAGTGAAGAAATTTCTCCTTATCTCAGTCCTAAAACCCCTTAATCTGAGACTGCAACACCTGGTTCTAGACTCCCCAACTAGACTACCCTGTCAAGCTCTGTAAGAATTTTGTATGTTTCAATGAGATCACCTCTCATTCTTCTAAACTCTAGATAATATGGGGCTGAAATTGCCCCGCACTGGGTTTGGAGCGCATAATTCAAATTAGCTGAAAAGTTAGCGCCAGCCAAGATGGGCGGGATGATGTTTATAATTTCAACACTTTGTTCATGAAATCTGAGAGCTGCGTTGTTGGAGCGCTAAATGGCCTCCGCGTGGCGCTGGTAGTGGAAATGAGCAGCCAATTTCAGGTGACGTTGATTTACTCATAAGGAATCTTTTGGTCATTGGGCTTCTCAAAGGGGATGTCCTGCAGGTTTGTTCTGCTGATTCTCCTTTTCCTCACAGTTCAGTAGCTGCTTACTGAGGGCCATCATGGTAGCTGGGAGAGGCAGCACAAGGGCCACGCATTTCTCAGACTCCGAATTGGAGACACTGGTGGGGGCAGTGGAAGACAGGAGGCGCATCCTTTTCCCTCCAGCTGGGAGGGCCGCTCCACAGCTTCCCAGAGCTCTCTGGGCAAAGGTGGCTGCCGAGGTGTCGGGCACCTCCGTCCTTGACCATACACCCACACAGTGTCGCATAAAGTTCTGTGACCTCACTCGTGTGATGAAAGTGAGTACATGTTCTCACAACTCTTACCCATGAACCTGTGAGCCTCTGTCTGTTCCCACAACTCTTACAAGGCATCCTCTGTGCAGACTCAGCAAACCAGCATTTAACTCAGGATGTGCCTACTCACAGTTATTGCCTGATTTGCTTAGAATCACAGCTGTTTAAGCTGCCCATGCATTTCTTCCACATCCACTGTGACTCAGCAAGCTTCCTTTCTTTTAGCAGGCCAAGCTGGCACCTAACAGGCTGCAGCAACAGCACAGCAATCTGTGCTCCATCACATTGCTGCGGTGGCTGAGGTGCTGCCCCAGGGGAGTGGCACTGACTCAGTGGAGCAGGAACCTGCTGTCCTCTCTCAAGACGACAGTATTTCTGATCGCACCACTGCCACACTGTCATTGCAACTCATCATCATCATCATCATCATAGGCAGTCCCTCAAAATCGAGGAAGACTTGCTTCCACTCTAAAAGTGAGTTCTCAGGTGACTGTACAGTCCAATGCGGGAATTAGTCTCTAACAGGTGGGGCAGATAGTAGTTGAAGGAAAGGGTGGGTGGGGAGTCTGATTTGCCTCACACTCCTTCCGCTGTCTGCGCTTGATTTCTGCATGCTCTCGGCGACGAGACTCGAGGTGCTCAGCGCCCTCCCAGATGCTCTTCCTCCAATTTGGGCGGTCTTGGGCCAGGTGTCGGTGGGAATATTGCACTTTATCAAGGAGGCTTTCAGGATGTCCTTGAAACGTTTCCTCTGCCCACCTGGGGCTTGCTAGCCCCAAAAGTTTGTCATCATCCTCCGCCTGCTCCACGACAACATGCAAGCCGTGATCCTGACCAACGGATCCACCTCAGACCCAATCCACATCCGGACCAGGGTCAAGCAGGGTTGCATCATCGCACCAATGCTCTTCTCGATCTTCCTTGCTGCAATGCTCCATATCACTCTCAACAAGCTCCTCACTGGAGTGGAACGAAACTACAGAACCAGTGGGAACCTGTTCAACCTTCGTCGCCTCCAGGCTAGATCTAAGGTCGTCTCATCCTTTATGTCAAGAACTACAGTACGCGGACGATGCTTGCGTCTGTGCACAGAGGCCGAACTCTAAGCCATCGTCAACATCTTCACCAAGGCGTACAAAAGCATGAGCCTTACACTAAACATCCATAAGACAAAGGTCCTCCACCAACCTGACACCGCCACACACCCCGGTCATCAAAATCTACGGTGCGGCCTTGGACAACGTGGACCATTTTCCATACCTCGGGAGCCTATTATCAGCAAGGGCAGACATCGACGACGAGGTCCACCACCGTCTCCAGTGTGCCAAGGCAGCCTTCGGTCACCTGAGGAAGAGTGTGTTTGAAGACAGGACCTTAAATCTGGCACCAAGCTTATGATCAACAGGGCAGTAGTGATACCTGCCCTTCTATATGGCTCAGAGATGTGGACTATATACAGTAGACACCTCAAAGCACTGGAGAAGTACCACCAGTGCTGCCTCCGCAAGATCCTGCAAATCCACTGGGAGGATAGATGCACCAATGTCAGTGTTCTCGCTCAGGCCAACATCTCCAGCATCGAAGCACTGACCACATTTGACCAGTTCCGTTGGGCAGGCCATATCGTCCGCATGCACAACATAAGACTTTCTAAGCAAGCGCTCGACTCGGAATTCCTACATTGCAACTATCCACGTCTGTCACCCAGTCTGAAGTGCTTCGGTCTGCAGCCGGGCCATCCAGCCCAGAGCTGGTCGAAGGCTACCTCGAAGGTCATCTGTTGTCTCTGGCCAGGAAATACAGCGGCCTTCCACCAGCCATGCTGCTGCCACAGGGGAGACACTGCGGCGTAGTAGCAGAGTAGGTTTATGTAAAAGGGGATATAAGGAGATGCACAAGGATGAATGATATGTTATGTTGATGTTGCACTTTTTATACATAAATGTTGATAGTCATCTTTACTGTTTGGACTTGTATCTCATTTCAGTGCTGGGTATGTGGTATGGAAGGAAGGGCTCATTGATGTGTTTATGGGGAGGCACAATGGAAGCAGAGTGGCGAGGAGCTTATTGGAACCGAGATCTTGAGATGACCTCGGACCTCCCTTGCAGGATCGGGATGGTGTCAGCGCATCCTGCCTGCCAGCTATGCCTTTTCCTGCAGCTCCTCGTTCTCCTCCTGCTGCTGTTCCTCCTGCTCCTGAGATGCAACAGCTATGTCTTCGGGCAATGGCTGTGCCTTCATGATTGCCAGGATGTGAAGCATGCAGCAGACGACGACGATGAAGAGGGACACTCAGTCAGGCGAGTACTGCAGGTCACCTCCTGAGCAGTCAAGGCAGTGGAACCGTTGCTTCAGTATTCCGATGGTCTGCTCAATGATGCCCTGGTGGCGGCATGATTATTATTGTAAGACTGCTGGGCAGGAGTGGTGGGGGTTTCAGAGGGGAGTCATGAGCCAGGTAGAAACATAGAAATTTACAGCGCAAAAGGAGGACATTTCGGCCCATTGTGTCCATGCCGGCCAACAAAGAGCCGCACGGTCCTTGGTCAGCAGCCCTAAAGGTTACCTAAAGGTTACATATAAACCTATGAACAACGACGGAAAGGCAAAGAGCACCCAGCCCAACCAGTCCGCCTCACAGAACTGCGACACCCCTTATACTGAAACATTCTACACTCCTCCCGAACCGGAGCCATGTGATCTCCTGGGAGAGGCAAAAACCAGATAAAAACCCAGGCCAATTTAGGGAGAAAAAATCTGCATGGTGGGTGGCACGTGTCTCCGAGGAGCCAGCCAGGAGCTGTATTGGGTGGCTGGAACAGAGCTGGCACACTGGTCTGGCGCAGGATTAAGTAATCGTGGCTGCTGCCAGGACAGCGGGCATTATCGGCCATTATTGTGCATCTGTGGTTGCACACCAACTGGACATTCAATGAGTGGTATCCTGTTCGGTTTCGAAAGATCTCAGGATTCCAGTGCGGAGCCCTCAAGGCGACATGAGTGCAATCTATGGCACCTTGCGCAATGGGAAAGCGCGCCTTCCTCACAAAGCCAGTTGAGCGCTCCAGCTGCTTCTGTCTTGACATAGGGAATGAGATGTACTACATTCTCCTTCTGTACAGAGCATCTATGATGACACGAATGGAGCTGTGGCCGGTATACTGGGAGATGTTGGAGATGTCTGCTGTGGCTCCCTGGAAAGATCCATTGGCATAAAAATTGAGGGCAATGATTACCTTTACTGCTGCTGGGAGAGCTGTTCTCACTCTTGTTTGAGGCTCAAGGTCTGGCTGCAGCAGGTGGTACAGCTCCGTCACCAGGTCTTTAGTAAATCGCAGCCTTTGGACACGCTGCTCCTCAGAGAGGTGGATGTATGGAAACTGTTGGCAAAACACCTTGGGTGCATACGGCCTTCTGTTCGCACATCTGTGTAATTGTCGTTTTCTGGCCAAACTCTCATGGACCTCCTAATGTTGGTCCTCCTGTTACTGTCCCTGTGCATCCTCCTGCCGCTGTGCATCTGCCTGCTGTTGTTGCTCCCTTTGTCTCTGCTTGTGTCTTTCCATGTGCCTCTGTCCGTCCCTCTCCCTGTTCCTCTCTCTGATCCTTGGATCATGTGCCTATTATAGGTCCTCTGCATGGACCTCTCCCAGTGCCAGCCTTTTTTGTTCCATCTCCTGATGCCTCTGCCTGGCTAAATGATAACGCCGTTGTCTTCTCTGAACCATCCTCCCTCCGATGGTGAAGATGCAGGAGGCGGTCCATGATTTGCAGAGAATGCTGTGCTCTGAAAATGAGCGAACTGAAGCAGGAGGAACAACGGAAGTCAAAGGAAACTTATGCCCAGCAATCAATCTTGGCCATTGAGGAACCAAAAAACAAAATAATTTCAACGTGTCAAAAAATTTGGCTGACGAAAAAGTTTCTCCACCAGCCGCCTTTAAATCCCACTGGCGCTGCAGCCTCACAACCTCAATCCAACAGCAAAAGCTGTCGTTGGCATCGAAAAGCGTTAGTTGGAGGGATGCGGGGCAATTTAAGCTTCCGAGGGGGTCACGAGGCGATCGCCGTGCGCACAGGAGCGTTGCCAGAGCAAAGCACAAAGCCGTCGTGCTATCAGCTAAGAGATGGGCAAACACGCGTGGGTTGATGTGGTCACTGTGCCCATGCACTAACTCATTAGTGCAAAGTTAGCTCCAGCTGGCGACGGTAACTGGCACTGCGCAAAGGGGCAATTTCGGCCCCACAAGGTCTAGTCTACTCAATCTCTCCTCAGAGGACAATCTCCCCATCCCAGGAATAAGTCTTCGTTGCACTCCCTCAATGGCAAGCATATCCTTCCTGAGATAAAGACACCAAAACTGTACAATACTCCAGGTGCAGTCTCACCAGGGCCCTATATAATTGCAGGAAGATCTTATACTCAAATTCTCTTGTAATAAAGGCCTCCTTTTAAGAAATCAAATTTCTTAATTGCTTGCTGTAACTTTCAATGATTCGTGTACAAGGACACCCAGGTCCCTCTGAACACCAACATTTCCCAATCTCTCACCATTTAAAAAATACCCTGCTTATCTATTTTTCCTACCAAAGTGGATAACTTCACAATTCTCCACATTATATTCCATTTGCCATGTTCTTGCCCACTCACTTAGCCTGTCTTTATCCCTTTAAGGCCTCTTTGCATCCTCCTCACAACTTACATTCCCACCTAGCCTTGTATCATTCGCAAACTTGGATATATTACATTTGGTTCCCTCAGCCAAATCATTGATATAGAATAGCTGAGGCCCAAGCACTGATCCTTGCGGTACCCCACTAGTTACAGCCTGCCAACCCAAAAATGATCGGTTTACTCTCACTCTGTTATCTGTCCGTTAACCAATCCACAATCCATGCTAGTATATTACCCTCAATCCCATGAGCCGTAATTTTGTTTAATAACCTCTTGTGTGGCATCTTATTGAATGCTTTCTGAAAATCCAAATACATCACATCCACTGGTTCCCCCTTATCTATTATACTAGTTACAACTTCAAAAAATTCTAACCGATTTGTCAAACATGCTTTCCCTTTCATAAATCTGTGTTGACTCTGCCCAATCCTATTATTATTTTCGAAGTGCTCTGTGACCACATCCTTAATAATAGATTCTATCATTTTCTCTACTACTGTCAGGCTAACTGATCTGTAGGTCCCCATTTTCTCTCTCCCTCCTTTCTACATTCTCTCCTACCTTCTAATTCGCAGGAACTGTTCTAGAATCTATGGAATTTTGGAAGATGCCAACCAATGCAACCACTATCTCTATAGCCACCTCTTTCAAAACCCTAGGGTGTAGGCCCTCAGATTCAGGGGATTTATCGACTTTGAGTCCCATTAATTTCTCCAGGACTATATTTTTATTAATACTAATTTCCTTCAGTTCCTCATTCTTGGGGCCTTGGTTATCCATTATTTCCAGGAAGTTTTTTGCATCTTCTTCCGTGAAGACAGATACAAAGTATTTGTTTAATTTCTCTGCCATTTCCTTATTCCCCATTATAATTTCTCCTGTCTCAGCCTGTAAGGGACCCACATTTATTTTTGCTAATCTTTTCCTTTTTACATACCTGTAGAAGCTTTTACAGTCTGTTTTTATGTCTCTCACTAGTTTACTCTCATATTCTATTTTCCCATTCTTAATCAATTTCTTGGTCCTTCTTTGCTGAATTCTAAATCCCTCCCAATCCTCAGGCTTACCACTCTTTTTGGCAACATTATAAGCCTCTTCCTTGGATCTAATACTATATTTAACTTCTCTTGTTAGCTACGGTTGGACCACTTTTCTTGTGGGATTTTTGTGCCTTAAAGGAATATATATTTGTTGTAAATGATGTATTAATTCTTTAAATGCAAGCCATTGCTTGTCTACCGTCATACCTTTTAATGTAGTTTCCCCATCTACCTTAGCCATCTCGCCTCTTACACCTACGTAGTTTGCTTTGTTTAGATTTCAGACCCTAGTTTTGGATTCAACAAAATCACTTTCAAACTCAGTATAAAATTTTATCATATTATGGTCACTCTTCCCCAAAGGCCCTTTTACTACATCGTTTTATATAATTAATACATTGGGTTTATTTTTTTTTTATTTAAAAAGAACTAATTCAACTAGTTTAAATTATTAATTTAATAACATATTAATTATAGGTTCCTAGCTTTAAATACTTGCTGCCTTAAGCTTATATAAACCACTACAAGTGTTAAAAGACAAAATGAAGCACCTCCTTCTCCCTCTCACCAAATTCTCAACTTCCCACTCTGTCTGTAATGCTCTAAGTTCACATTGCAATCTGTGGTTGCGCTCTGTGCCTTAGCAGATACCTACTTTCATACATTTTCTAAGCCACACCCATTACAACTGCTCAGTCAGTTTCCAGCTTACAGTAATTACTCCCACTTAGAGAGGGACAGGCCCATGCAGTGAAAATGTTTGCAATAATTTCTAACATTAAAGCCTCCAAATCCTATTACTGTGCAGTGAGAGGACCAGCCAGACACAGTAGCAGTGTACTGCCTGAATCAGTGGCAGAGCCTTCTACAGAATCTGGACAGCGAGATGCAGGGCTGCCTGAATCCCAAACAGTTCCCATTGAAACATTTCAGCCTGCCAGAACACTTACTCATTCCAGTAGGGAATCATTTAGAAGTTGCCACAGGTTAGAGGTTAGAAGTTGCACATAATACAGCAGCACTAAAGGGAAGTACTGTGGCATAAATACAAATGAGATAAGGGATGGTAATTGGTTGCATTCTATTTGACCAATGTTTGTTTTTCATTCTATAGAGTATGGCAGCATAGCAAAGGTTGGCTATTTATGTCAGTAAAGGAAGTTAAAGGAGTGTTGCAAAGGAACTTGGAGCCACTTTATTGATGCCATGTTAGCAGATTTCCTTAAGGGGGACAGCTGAGGTAGTTAACTGAATGTATCTTTGATGAACACTCAGCGCAGCAATCTCCCTGTCTGTACTGATGGTTTCGATTATCTTGATCAGTTTGCATCCTACTGTGGCTTTGATTGCAATCTAACCCTCTCCTTCATGGTTCGGTTTCTTTGGTTGCAAAACTGTGCAGCATGCAGCAGATTTTGATTTGGTTGGAAACACTGTCAGGCGTTATTGTAAAGTGGCCCAATCTGTTGAAATGTCAGAAGCAAAGCTTCAAGATTCCAATAATATGCTCTAGTAACTGTATGGGTGCCATTGAATGTGTGCTCTGCTTTTGTCTGTGGCTACTGCAAAAGTGTTATCATTAGCCAGAAGGCGGGGAAATCGGACGCCTTGTTGGGGGGGGGGGGGGAAGGGGGAACCGGAGGCCTTGTTGTGGGGGGGGGGGGGGGCGGGGGGTCTCTGATCGCAGGGGGGTGGGTTAGGCAGGGATGCTGGATCCAGGAAATAAGTGCCATTACACTTACTTCCTGGATCCAGCAGTCCTCGCCTTCCATTCTCTGGCAGGTTTCACGAGGTCTGCAAAACCCGACCAGCTACTGTTAAATTCAAAATGGAAGTTAAAGCAGAGGTTTCCAGCTTCATAAAATTTAAATAGATGGCCCGCCTCCTGGGAGAAGGTTGGCTGCCAAATCCTCTCTCGCCCCACTCCCCACCCTCCCATTAAAACCGTAAGTGGGCGGGTTGTGGTCGGTATTCAGATTCTTAACACTTTGGGGTTAAAATTCCGTTTGCAACGCCACCCGTTAGCGCCGTAGAGGCTCACGAGAGATTTAGTTGGCCAGTAGGGACGGCGCCAAGAGGTACCGCTGCACGCTCTACCACCACCCACATGGTGATGTCATCGAGCGTGTAACGCTCTCTTGGCGACACAGGTGCGAAATTAGGTAGGTACAGTGGCCTTACCGGCAGGCGCTTGTACAGCCTGAAAAAGCTGTCGGTAAATCGGGGATCCAGGGGCGGTATTGTCCAGAGATCAAGGTAAGTTGTTAACTTGAATTTTTTTCACCATTTATGTATTAATGGCACCAGTGGGGAAGTGTGGGTATGGGTTAGAGAAGTTTTCAGAAACGTTTTTTTCCCCAGATTTTTCAACTGGCATGCCGGCAGCCTACCGTCGGGAAATTCAGTAGGACCCCTGAGCTACCACTTCGTTGGTGCCCGAGGATGAGTGTGCAGCACCACTTTTAGCACTGCTCTCTCATCTTTGGGCGGCAAAACTGAATTTGTCAGTTTGAGGCAGTGATTACCACCTGACGGTACCGAATTTCAACCATTTTAACTTCCAACACCACCCCAACCGACCTGGTTTGTTTTAAGGTTAAAATTCCCCCCCAATTACTCCAATACGCTCCTGGTGGTCCTCCCATTCTCCACCCACTGTAAACTTCAGCTCATCCAAATCTCTGCTGCCTGCATCCTAATCTGCACCAAGTCCCGCTCACACATCACCCCTAGCCTAACTAACCTACACTGGCTTCTGGTCCCCAACGTTACATAATTAAAAATTCTCATTCTCATGTTTAAATCTCTTCATGACCTCATCCCTCCCTATCTCTAACTTTCTCTACCGTTATAATCTCACCCACATCCCCAAACTCTGTTGCTCCTCTTGTGTATCACCCCCTCCCTTCAGCCAACATTGCCAATTGTGCCATCAGCCATCAAGGCCGTACATTGTGGAATTCAATGCCTAAACCCCACCTCTCCTCCTTTACGACTCTCAAAACATACTTATTTTGTTGTGTATCTGTAAAGCATGCACTCCCATGTTCCGCCACCAGGGAGTTCATCCCCTAAAGTCCCAAGGGATCCCAGCATTCCTTGGGAGTACTGTACATAAGCCAGCCCCTAAGGCCTGTTTCTCACTCTGGAGTGTCTTATTAAAGACTGAGGCCACTGTTACTTTAACCTCCCTGTGTGCAGCCTCATCTGTGTTAGGAACACAATATATTTGACCAAACCTTTGATCACCCCTCCTGATACCTCCTTCTTTGGTTTGACATCCACTTAACTGTTATAACTCTGTGAAACTCCTAAGGATGTTTTTCAATGTTAAAGGTGTTATATAAATATAAGTTGCTGTTGAATGTTGAACCAGCTCAATTGATTGAATAAACATCCAATTGGAGCCCAATGTGCAGCTTCAGTTATACTACACACGTTGGGTTGGATTTTACTTACCTCTGCAGGTCCATGGTCAGTGGCGGGTCCATGGTCCCAGCCTCTATACCGGCTCCAGCCCGCTGTCTGAAATTATATTCCCCTGATTGGGCTTGTCCAGCACTTTTCCCGGCCAATTGAAGGAAGCGGGTCTAATGACCTCTTTTGATAACGCGTCATCAGCCGGTTTCCTTGAAGGGACCATGCGCAAATTTATTTTGACATTTGTGCTGTCAGTGTTCTACAACATTGAGGTGCTGCAAACACTGAACAGCACTGCACAGAGGTGCAGGGCTGCACCCAGGCTCTCCCATGACTCCCTCCATATGCTTATGAAGAGAGTCACAGCACGCAGGGAGATTCTCTTCCCTTCAAATGTGCGGAAGAGACCTCCCCAGGAGATCAACACAGCCTGGTTGCACATTGCAGAGGAGGACACAAGCAGGGATGTCGTCAGGAGGACCATGCTGCAGTGCTGCAAACGTTTCAATGATCTCAGTGGATCAGGAAGCATTAGTACAAAGTCACATTCAACCTCATGCTGCTGTGCCACTCATCATATCCCCATTACTTTGCCTTCCCTACCTTACACCTGCACATCCTTACTCACACCAACTTACCATACACCTCCACCCATCCCTCTCTATCTATATTATAATTTCCTCATCTCATTAGCCACCCCTCACACTCACCCTCATCCTAGTCCAATCATACCAACTAACACCACACAAGAGTAGGCACTTTTATGTTTTAACCAATGTTCATGTGAAGTTTCTATTATTGTGCGGTCGAACATTAATCTTTAGTTTCAACACTTTGCATTCTTGAACAGATTTGCATGCACATTTAGAAGTGGGCTTAATGAGTTGCAGTGAATGATGAGACTTAACGGTACCCCCGCAATGCTGGTGAGTGTGAAAGGAATGGCTTGGGCATTGTAGGGATACTTTATGGTGTTGGTGTGGATTGGTGCCAATCTGCCGCATCATGTGGCAACCAGGGTGTACAGCATCAAGTAATATAAATCTGGCTATGGTGATGCCATCCCTGTCTCGGGCAGCAATGTGGTCGGATGCTGATGCCCTCTGTCCAGTGCAAGAAGGTTGGTGGTGTTGGTGGTGTTGTTGGTGCTGCTGATCGTGGTGGGATTCTGAGGACCAAGGTAAGAGAGTATAAACCTTACCCATTCTGATGTAATACATGGCAAGCGAACTTGAGATGATCTGTCAATGGTGAGAGAGGTTGTTCCAATGAGATGACTCTGGAGAGAGAGTTTGTTCCAAACATTTGCAACTTGCATAAAGCTAAATCTGTCTTCCCATTGCAGTAAGCAACAGTTTCTGAGCTTCGAAAGTGAACAGCTGTGGGATGGGAGCTTTTAGAGCACATTTCAGCTGTCAAGAAATGAGATGCTTCCATGGCCATTCAACTCCTGCCTTGCTTACCAGAAGTGATCCCCGAGCAGCATGGACCCCATGGACGACCTGGTAAACTCTGATGGTGAATTGAAAATAGTTATTAATCCTTTTTAACAAGGTCATAATGACCTGAACTGCCTCCCCTGCTGCTGCGTGTCGGGTCTGCTCGGTGTTGGCAGACCCAACATTTGGGAAAGGCGTGGTGTTGGTCCTGACCCGCTGTCAAAAGAAAAAATTCCCACTCAACCCGCCACCGATCGCGCCCGCTGACCCCACCCGGAAAATACCCCACTTTGTATGGATACAAAGCTACACATCAATGCAAAGTACGTAGCATAACTCAGATTCAAAGAGACTGAATTGATGATTTGCATTTTTACAAACAGTGTGGGATCACCTCGAGCAGATATTCACAGACCATTTTGATTTAGGGCCATTTTGGGTTCAAGTTAAGTGAAGTTTTAAAAATATTCCAAGTAGAAATTTTTTGAAACTTAATTTATATCCTTTTCAATGTTCACAAAAAGCTGACAATCCCAGTGGCACTTCACTAACATTTAAAACCAACATCAGTACATGAGTAAGTGGAGTTTTATGCATGAATGCTTGCAACGTCTGCAGAGCTTCACTTTTCTGACTGAAAAACAGAGCCAGCAGTACAATTTGGGTCTGCTACTCTGCATCATTCTAAGCAGGTATTGTTTCAAATCAGTACATGTATTATAACTGAACCCATATATTATTAAAAAGAATCCAGAATTCTTTATTTGCACTTCATAACATACACTCATGTGACTTGCATGGATTTCCAATTGATAATTCATTGATTTGTTCAACTAAATAACAATAATGTAGAGAGCAAAATCAACGTTATAAGTTTTACTCTTTACAAATGTAGAATATCAAACAAATTATTTTCTTTTTGTTGAAATTCAGGTGAAAAGAAATTGATATTTGAGACATATTTTCCACTGCTCCTGAAATGAAAAGCAAAAGACAAATTTTCTCATCCTTCACTTTCAATGTAATACTCCTGCAATACTGAACGACTGGGAATTTTCTTGGGAGTCCCTCAATGAGTATTAAGGAAGTTAAGTCAAACAAACAGAAGCACAGAACAATAAACAGAGTAGTCCTTTAAACCTGCCTCGAAAATGATTGGTTTTGTGCAACAGCTCTATATAAAAAAAATTTATAGCCAATTTCACATTCCTGAGTCAAACAAAGCCACCTTTTGTAATTTCTTAAAGACAAAAGAAACAAGTACTCACTTTGTGAATTCTTCATTTTGAAAAGACAATGAATACAGTAGCTTCATTTTTAAAATAAACCAAAACACGGTCAACTTCAGCTGGAAGGACAACTGTAGCTCAACAACATTAGGTTTATTTGAGCTGTTTGTATACTTTTTGTGCCTCTAAGTGAACGTAGGGTGTAACATTTTTATTTAACCTTAGAGTACATTTATTCTGTTATCCAAATGGTAACGTTTCACATTTGAAATGTTATACAAGCAACAGAACACCAAATTACTACGTATTGTGCTAACCTAATGTTGATAAACTCTGCGTATTTCTCCAAATGAACTGAGCTGGGTATTCGGAATGCTGATTCATGAATTGTCCATTCAAATTCACAATTCAGCATCATTTTTTTTTAAATGGATTCCAAGTCTCCCTTCCTGCTTCCAGATGTAAACGGGAAAGAAAGCCCAACATTAGGTGCATCTATATGCATTGTTGTACTTTCACTCTAGGAATTTGGAGAGAGGAAAAATAACTACATTTAAATTATATAGTTCACTGGTCAAAAGGAGAACATAATGGGCCAAAAATTGCGGCGTTGCTGGGTCCATACAAAGTGCGCACGGACCCGGCGAGACCTCACAAAAGCTGGTTCTCAGGGCACGATGCGCATGTGCCAAAAAACGGCTTTTCCCGATCTGTCAAAATTTCTTGAGACAGATCAAACGCATCCCCGGGAGAAGGACATCAGCGCGGGAGAGATTGGGCTATTTGCCCAACTCGTGCCCAGCGAATGTCCCTCAAACTTTTAAATCTGGTAAAAGCAGGCACGTAACTTACTTTTACCAGCGAAACACTTTTAACACATGGAAAAATTATATTTCATCATTCATTTTTATATGTTTAAAAACCCTGTCCATTAGTGCAAGTTTATTTTTTAACCCTAATAAAACAAATTTTTTAAAATTTCCCAAAAATATTTATTTTTCTAAAACATTTAATTAGAATTAATTTTAAAGGGGTGTTTTTTATATTTATTGTGCTGTTTCAGTGTTTGAGAGGGTTATTCTCATTGATAGTAATGAGAACTCGTACAAACGGAGTTCCCATTTTTATCAACGAGAACACTACCTAGTGATTAGTGGTCCAGGCCCACATGATTGCAACACAGACGTCCGTACATGAAAGACCAATGAAGGCCTCAGACGTTTCTCCGCGACCAACAGGTAGTTTCGTAGATTTTTTTTGCGTCGGATGCGTTCGTACGAAGGAAGTCTCTGACCACAATTTTCCCCCCGTTGTACCGTTCGTGACCAATTCAAATGCAGCCCATAAGCAGACAGGCCCTTGTTGAGCAACACACTACTCTACCCCTACTAGAGCAGTGTGCCTTTATTAAAACATTACTCTCATTCTGGGCTGAATCCTTGCCTTATGGAGAAAGGAAATGGTTTGTTTTTCTTATAATATTTGATAAATAATTATAGGTGGGTCTCCACGATACTGTGATTCAGAAGCCAATTTTACAGATGCTATTTAGACTAATTATTATTCCATCATCTACTTCGTCATCCATGTCAGGATGGCTCCTCCCACAAACCCAAGAAAATGATGATTTGGAGGAGAGCTGAGGAATATGGTTGCAGTGTTGCATTCACCCTGCAGAACAGTTAAATGTATTTGATTGCTTTTTAGGATTCTTTCCTCTGATTAAAAGTAGAATATATGAAACGCCTAATTTCTCACCATGTCCTTCTATTCAGGTGTGACTGGCCCATGCATCTGTGAGCCACCTCCACCACTACCACTCTTTTGCTGCTCTTCAGGAAGGGAGAGAATTTTCTGATAATGGCTCTCCTTCCAATTTTGCCTTCCTTCCATGGGAAACTATTTAGCTTCTGCTGGATGGTGCTCCATGGCAGTGTGCCCATTGTTCAACAGAGAAATATAGTGCAATAACTCTTAAAAACTGCACAGAATCCACAGGATCTTCTCCGCTCCAATATCCACCTCAGCTTGAAAAACCTTAGATCTTTTCCACAGAAAGGTGCAGGGCAAAAATGGTAATTCAATGAATGTTTATTTTTGTTAACCTGCTCAACCATCACCATCTCCAGACCAGGTCCAAGACCACCCCAACCTCTGTCGTCGAGCTACAGTACACCTGCATCTGTGCACACACAGAGGCTGAACTCCAGGACATAGTCGACGTATTTACTGAGGTGTACGAAAGCATGGGCCTTACGCTAAACATCAATAAGACAAAGTTCCTCCACCCGCCTGTCTTCGCCGCACAGCACTGTCCCTGAGTCATCAAGATCCACGGCGGGCCCTGGACAATGTGGACCACTTCTCCTTATCTCGGCAGCCTTCTATCAACAAGAGCAGGCATTGATGACGAGATCCAACACCGCCTCCAGAGCACCAGTGCAGCCTTCAGCCGCCTGAGGAAAAGTGTGTTTGAAGACCAGGCACTCAATACTGTCACCAAGCTCATGGTCTACAGGGCTGTAGTAATACCCGCCCTCCTGTATGGCTCAGAAACATGGACCATGTACAGTAGACACCTCAAGTCGCTAGAGAAATACCACCAGCGATGTCTCCGCAAGATCCTACAAATCCCCTGGGAGGACAGATGCACCAACATTAGCATCCTTGACCAGACCAACATTGAAGCACTGACCACACTTGATCAGCTCCGCTGGGCAGGCCACATAATTCGCACGCCAGACACGAGATTCCCAAAGTAAGTGCTCTACTTGGAACTCATCCACGGCAAATGAGCCAAAGATGGGCAGTGGAAACCCTCCAAGGACACCCTCAAGGCCTTCCTGATGAAGTGCAACATCCACACTGCCCACCCTTAGTGGAGGAAGTGCATCCGAAAGGGCGCTGAGCACCTCGAGTCTCGTTGCCGAGAGCATGCAGAAATCAAGCGCAGACTGTGGAAAGAGCATGCGGCCAAACCAGTCCCACCCACCCCTTCCCTCAACGACTATCTGTCCCACAAGTGACGGGGACTGTGGTTCTTGTATTGGACTGTACAGCCACCTAAGAACTCATGTTAAGAGTGGAAGCAAGTCTTCCTCGATTCCGAGGAATGATGATGAGTTTTGTTGAGATCAAGTTTTGTTTTTATTTTTTTCACTTCTTGGTCTCAAAAACATTCCAAAGGTTGGCCTTTATTCAATGCCTCCCAATATCAACACGACATGTGAGGAATCAAAGGGACAATACCACATCCCATTACCTTGTGATACTCAAATGCAGTAACAATTATTAAATTTACCAATCAAAATGAGGGAAAGATAGCATGGAGGCTGAAAGCTATGTATCTGGAAGACAAATTAAATAGGAAAAAAGAACAAAAGGTACATAACCTAGCTTTAATTCTCAATCTTTTATTCTTCACATATGGAAGAGGAAAGGCGAACTTTACACAGAAGGTGATGATTATAAGGATCAGACTGCCCAGTGAGGAATTGGAATTAAAGAGGGAGCTGAATAGATATTTGGCAGAGACCACAATGTTCTCTTCTCGGGGTCAAGTTTCGGCCTGAGTTGCTCCTACTTTTTTGGAGCAACTGGTTTAGAATGGAGTATCTTAGAAATTGCAATTCTCGGCATTTAGTTTGCTCCAGTTCTAGTCAGTTAGAACAGTTTCATTTTGGAACAGATACTCCAAACTAACTTAGAATGGAGTAAGTATAGATTTTTGTACGCTCAGAAAAACTATGCCTACACTTAGAAAATCAGGCGTAAGGAAGAGAGATGGGGAGGGGGGCGGGGGCGGGGGGGAAGGGAAGTGTACAAACATGAAACATATCACTTTTACAAATAAAGAGCCATCATCATTAATAAATGATAAATAAATCAATAAATCAATCAAAAAAACTTAAAAATTAAATTAATTAAAAAAATAAAAAATTATGTTTCTACTCACCAACTGCACCAACGGGAGCCCTCCAACAGCCTGCTGGGACGGCCCCCCCCAGTGTCTCTCTCTCTGTGTCAGTGTCTCTCTCTCTCTCTGTGTCAGTGTCTCTCTCTCTGTCATGTGTGTCTCTCTCTCTCTCTCTGTCATGTGTGTGTCTCTCTCTCTCTCTGTCATCTGTCTCTCTCTCTCTGTGTCATGTCTCTCTCTCTCTCTCTGTGTCAGTGTCTCTCTCTCTCTGTGTCATTGTCTCTCTCTCTCTCTCTCTCTGTCAGTGTCTCTCTCTCTCTCTCTCTCTCTGTCATGTGTGTCTCTCTCTCTCTCTCTCTCTCTGTCATGTGTGTCTCTCTCTCTCTGTCATCTGTCTCTCTCTCTCCGTGTCATGTCTCTCTCTCTCTCCGTGTCATGTCTCTCTCTCTGTGTCATGTCTCTCTCTCTGTGTCATGTCTCTCTCTCTGTGTCATGTCTCTCTCTCTGTGTCATGTCTCTCTCTCTGTGTCATGTCTCTCTCTCTGTGTCATGTCTCTCTCTCTGTGTCATGTCTCTCTCTCTCTCTCTCTGTCATGTCTCTCTCTCTCTCTCTCTCTCTCTGTGTCATGTCTCTCTCTCTCTCTGTGTCAGTGTCTCTCTCTCTCTCTGTGTCAGTGTCTCTCTCTCTCTCTCTGTGTCAGTGTCTCTCTCTCTCTCTGTGTCAGTGTCTCTCTCTCTCTGTGTCAGTGTCTCTCTCTCTCTGTGTCAGTGTCTCTCTCTCTGTGTCTCTCTCTCTCTGTGTCATGTGTCTCTCTCTCTCTCTCTCTCTCTGTGTCAATGTTTGTGTGTTTCTGACAGCGAGGGGAGGGAGGGGAGGAGGGAGGAGGAGGAGGGGGGGCAGAGAGGAGAGGGAGAGGAGGGGAGGAGAGGGAGTGGGGAGAGGAGAGGGAGGGGGGTAAGAGGAGAGGGGGGTAAGAGGAGAGGGGGGGAGAGGAGAGGGGGGGAAGAGGAGAGGGAGGGGGGGAGGAGAGAGGGAGGGGGGAGGAAGGGG
>NC_091977.1:103314017-103420012 GCF_044704955.1 Pristiophorus japonicus
GAGGGGAGGAAGAGAGGGAGGGAGGAGAGGGGGGGAAGAGGAGGGGGAGGGGAGAGGAGAGGAGAGGGGGAGGGGACAGAGGGACAGGGAGAGGGGGGAGGCTGAACGGCCCCGGCCAACGAGAAGAAGCTGGGCCGAAGACTTTGGGCGGGACCCGCCCCCAGCAAGATGCCGGGCGGGCGGGCACCGCCGAAGACGTGAAGAGGGAGCGGACCGGAGCTGAAGCTGGGGGGGGGGGGGGGGCGGGGCAAGCCAGAGCAGAGCAGGAGCTGGGGGGAGCGGCAGGCAGCGGAGCGTGAGCTGAGGGGGGGGGGGGGGGGGGGGGGGAGAGCGGTCGGGAGAGCGCAAGAGGGAGCGTGAGCTGAACAGGAGAAAGCCGGAGCCACAGCAGGAGCTGGAGGAGGGAGGTGCAGTCCGATCTTCACCGTCCCAGTGAGCCCATTTGGGGCCCCTCCCACGCAGTTTCGGGCGCCTGGAGCGACTGCACATGCGCACACACTGTAGCGTGCATGTGCAGAGGTCCCGGCACTGTTTTCAGCACTGGGACCTGGCTCCGACCCCACATCTGTGCTGCGCCACGCCACGCCGATGGCCTGGATCGACCTGAGGGAGTGGAGAATACCGTGGGAGGTTTTCGGCGCGGAAATCAGGCGTGGCTCGCGGGGCTGCGCTGTTCTAAGCGCGGCCCGAAACTTGACCCCAAAGTCATATACCTTCCTTCCAAATTCTGCCCAGCCTATTCTCAAGAATGCTTGCCCACTGTGTACAGGTTCAATCCCTTGAAGCAGAAAACATGTCATCATAGGCAATACCTCAGGGTCGAGGATGACTTGCTTCCACACTAAAAAGGAGTACTCAGGTGCCTGTGCGTGAATTCTTTTAACGTGGGGTGGCCGTTGCACACCAGCCACCACACGGGGCAGAAAACATGTGGAAGGAGACTGAAAGTGCCACTGAGAGGAGAAGATCAGGACATCAATGAGGGGAGAGATGGAGGACTGAAGGGGGTCGCAGGCACCATGTAAGTGAGGCTGAAAATTTTGAATTGGGTACTTCGCAGTACAGGGAGCCAACAAAGGTCTGCAATGACAAGCATGATCAGCAGGACTCAGTATGGGAGAAAAAGCAAGTGGGGCGAGGGGGAACTGAGATAGGAAATTCTGCGAAAATGCAAGCACATAGCCTAATTGATAGATAGGCTATGGGGTTTGATACTCAGTTCAGGGTTGAACAGGACATCAAAGTTACTTATCGCTTATTGTTCATCCGGAGTGAGAAAATGGAGAAGGCGATAGGGTTGAGAAAAAGGTATGGAGTTTTTGTTATGTGCTGAATAGGATGGCCTTAGATTCCTAATGTTCAGTTATAGAAACATAGAAAATAGGTGCAGGAGTAGGCCATTCGGCCCTTCTAGCCTGCACCGCCATTCAATGAGTTCATCGCTGAACATGCAACTTCAGTACCCCATTCCTGCTTTCTCACCATACCCCTTGATTCCCCTAGTAGTAAGGACTTCATCTAACTCCTTTTTGAATATATTTAGTGA
Organism: Pristiophorus japonicus; assembly: GCF_044704955.1. Classification (NCBI taxonomy): domain Eukaryota; kingdom Metazoa; phylum Chordata; class Chondrichthyes; family Pristiophoridae; genus Pristiophorus; species Pristiophorus japonicus. The sequence goes on from NC_091977.1 coordinate 103,315,564, forward strand.
ATTGGCCTCAACAACTTTCTGTGGTAGAGAATTCCACAGGTTCACCACTCTCTGGGTGAAGAAGTTTCTCCTCATCTCAGTCCTAAATGGCTTCCCCCTTATCCTTAGACTGTGTCCCCTGGTTCTGGACTTCCCCAACATTGGGAACATTCTTCCTGCATCTAACCTGTCTAACCCCGTCAGAATTTTAAACGTTTCTATGAGGTCCCCTCTCATTCTTCTGAACTCCAGTGAATACAAGCCCAGTTGATCCAGTCTTTCTTGATAGGTTAGTCCCGCCATCCCGAGAATCAGTCTGGTGAACCTTCGCTGCACTCCCTCAATAGCAAGAATGTCCTTCCTCAGGTTAGGAGACCAAAACTGTACACAATACTCCAGGTGTGGCCTCCCAAGGCCCTGTACAATTGTAGCAACACCTCCCTGCCCCTGTACTCAAATCCCCTCGCTATGAAGGCCAACATGCCATTTGCTTTCTTAACCGCCTGCTGTACCTGCATGCCAACCTTCAATGACTGATGTACCATGACACCCAGGTCTCTTTGCACCTCCCCTTTTCCTAATCTGTCACCATTCAGATAATAGTCTGTCTCTCTGTTTTTACCACCAAAGTGGATAACCTCACATTTATCCACATTATACTTCATCTGCCATGCATTTGCCCACTCACCTAACCTATCCAAGTCGCTCTGCAGCCTCATAGCATCCTCCTCGCAGCTCACACTGCCACCCAACTTAGTGTCATCCGCAAATTTGGAGATACTACATTTAATCCCCTCGTCTAAATCATTAATGTACAGTGTAAACAGCTGGGGCCCCAGCACAGAACCTTGCGGTACCCCATTAGTCACTGCCTGCCATTCTGAAAAGTCCCCATTTACTCCTACTCTTTGCTTCCTGTCTGACAACCAGTTCTCAATCCATGTCAGCACACTACCCCCAATCCCATGTGCTTTAACTTTTCACATTAATCTCTTGTGTGGGACCTTGTCGAAAGCCTTCTGAAAGTCCAAATATACCACATCAACTGGTTCTCCCTTGTCCACTCTACTGGAAACATCCTCAAAAAATTCCAGAAGATTTGTCAAGCATGATTTCCCTTTCACAAATCCATGCTGACTTGGACCTATCATATTACCTCTTTCCAAATGCACTGCTAATTGATTCCATCATTTTACCCACTACCGATGTCAGGCTGACCGGTCTATAATTCCCTGTTTTCTCTCTCCCTCCTTTTTTAAAAAGTGTGGTTACATTGGCTACCCTCCACTCCATAGGAACTGATCCAGAGTCAATGGAATGTTGGAAAATGACCACGGTTGAGCCGCCTTCCCTTTTTTATTTTTACGCCAGACAGGAATGTACAATTGTTGTAGTTCATCCATGCGGTTTCTAAATGTCTGCCATTGCCCATCCACAGTCAACCCCTTCAGTATCATTCGCCAATCTATCCTAGCTAATTCATGCCTCATACCTTCAAAGTTACCCTTCTTTAAGTTCTGGACTATGGTCTCGGAATTAACTGTTTCATTCTCCATCCTAATGCAGAATTCCACCATATTATGGTCACTCTTCCCCAAAGGGCCTCGCACAACGAGATTGCTAATTAATCCTCTCTCATTACACAACACCCAGTTTAAGATGGCCTCCCCACTAGTTGGTTCCTCGACATATTGGTCTAAAAAACCATCCCTTATGCACTCCAGGAAATCCTCCTCCACCGTATTGCTTCCAGTTTGGTTAGCCCAATCTATGTGCATATTAAAGTCACCCATTATAACTGCTGCACCTTTATTGCACGCACCCCTAATTTCATGTTTGATGCCCTCCCCAACATCACTACTACTGTTTGGAGGTCTGTACACAACTCCCACTAACGTTTTTTGCCCTTTGGTGTTCTGCAGCTCTACCCATATAGATTCCACATCATCCAAGCTAATGTCCTTCCGAACTATTGCCTTAATTTGCTCCTTAACCAGCAATGCTACCCCACCTCCTTTTCCTTTTATTCTATCTTTGCTGAATGTTGAATACCCCTGGATGTTGAGTTCCCAGCCCTGATCATCCTGGAGCCACGTCTCCGTAATCCCAATCACATCATATTTGTTAACATCTATTTGCACAGTTAATTCATCCACCTTATTGCGGATACTCCTTGCATTAAGACACAAAGCCTTCAGGCTTGTTTTTTTTAACACCCTTTGTCCTTTTAGAATTTTGTTGCACAGTGGCCCTTTTTGTTCTTTGCCTTGGGTTTCTCTGCCCCCCACTTTTCCTCATCTCCTTTCTGTCTTTTGCTTTTGCCTCCTTTTTGTTTCCCTCTGTCTCCCTGCATGGGTTCCCATCCCCCTGCCATATTAGTTTAACTCCTCCCCAACAGCACTAGCAAACACTCCCCCTAGGACATTGGTTCCGGTCCTGCCCAGGTGCAGACCGTCCGGTTTGTACTGATCCCACCTCCCCCAGAACCGGTTCCAATGCCCCAGGAATTTGAATCCCTCCCTGCTGCACCACTGCTCAAGCCACGTATTTATCTGCGCTATCCTGCGATTCCTACTCTGACTATCACGTGGCACTGGTAGCAATCCCGAGATGACTACTTTTGAGGTCCTACTTTTTAATTTAGCTCCGAGCTCCTTAAATTCGTTTCGTAGGACCTCATCCCTTTTTTTTACCTATGTCGTTGGTACCAATGTGCACCACGACAACTGGCTGTTCTCCCTCCCTTTTTAGAATGTCCTGCACCCGCTCCGAGACATCCTTGACCCTTGCACCAGGGAGGCAACATACCATCCTGGAGTCTCGGTTGCGGCCGCAGAAACGCCTATCTATTCCCCTCACCATTGAATCCCCAATCACTATTGCTCTCCCACTCTTTTTCCTGCCCTCCTGTGCAGCAGAGCCAGCCATGGTGCCATGAACTTGGCTGCTGCTGCCCTCCCCTGATGAGTCATCCCCCTCAACAGTACCCAAAGCAGTGTATCTGTTTTGCAGGGGGATGACCACATGGGACTCCTGCGCTACCTTCCTTGCACTGCTCTTCCTGTTGGTCTTCCATTCCCTATCTGGCTGTGGACCCTTTCCCTGCGGTACGACCAACTCGCTACATGTGATACTCACGTCATTCTCAGCATCGTGGATGCTCCAGAGTGAATCCACTCTCAGCTCCAACTCCGCAACGCGGACCGTCAGGAGCTGGAGGTGGATACACTTCCTGCAGATATAGTCGTCAGGGACATTGGTGTCGTCCCCGAGTTCCCACATGGTACAGGAGGAGCATAACACCCGACCGAGCTCTCCTGCCATGACTTAACCCTTAGATACACTTAAATTGGCAACAACAATGTTAAAAGTTACTCACTGATATAGAAGAGAAAAAAGAAAAACTACTCACCAATCACCAGCCAATCACTTACCCTCTTGGCTGTGACGTCACCTTTTGATTTCTTTCTACTTCTTTTTTGCCTTCTCCCTGTAGCTGCACAAGTATGCCTTTTATAGGCCTCTCCACGCACCTCCTCGACGCTGCTCCCGACTGCTGCCGACGCTCAAATGCTGGACAGTGGTATTAAACGGACCCGTGTCATGCTCCTCCTGTGCTATGTGGGAAATCAGGGATACTACTATGTGTGCAGGACGTGTGTCCAGCTGCAGCTCCTGACAGACCGCAAGACGGCACTGGAGCTGCGGATGGACTCACTCTGGAGCATGCGCGATGCTGAGAATGTTGTGGATAGCACATTTAGTGAGTTGGTCACACCTCAGGTAAAGGTTAGGGCAGATAGTGAATGGGTGACCAAGAGACAAGGCAAGAGCAGGAAGGTAGTACAGGAGTCCCCTGCAGTCATCTCCCTCCAAAACAGATATACCATTTTGGATACTGTTGGGGGAGATGACTTACCAGGGGAAGGCACCAGCAGCCAGGTTCATGGCACCGTAGGTGGCTTGCTGCACAGAAGAGCGGGAAATAGAGTGGGAGAGCTATAGTGATAGGGGACTCTATTGTAAGGGGAATAGATAGGAGTTTCTGCGGCCGCAACCGAGACTCCAGGATATGTTGCCTCCCTGGTGCAAGGGTCAAGGATGTCTCAGAGTGGCTGCAGAGCATTCTGGAGAGGGAGGGTGAACAGCCATTTGTCGTGGTACATGTAGGTACCAACGATATAGATAAGAAGTGGGAAGAGGTCCTACAAGCTGAATTTAGGGAGCTAGGAGTTAAATTAAAAAGTAGGACCTCAAAGGTAGTAATCTCTGGATTGCTACCAATGCCACGTGCTAATCAGAGTAGAGGGAGCAGGATAGTTAGAATAAATACGTGGCTTGAGCAGTGGTGCAAGAGGGAGGGATTCAAATTCCTGGGACATTGAACCAGTTCTGGGGGAAGTGGGACCTGTACAAAAGGGACCTTTGCACCTGGGTAGGACTGGAACTGATGTCCTGGGGTAACATTTGCTAATGCAGTTCGGGAGTGTTTAAACTAATATGGCAGGGGGATGGGAACCTATGCAGGGAGACAGGGCGAAGTAATATGGAGTCAGAAACAGATGGTAGAAAGGTAAAAAGCAATACTGGAAGGCTGAGTAAACAAAGGCAAGAAACAAAAACGGCCACACTACATCATAATTCTAAAAGGACAAAGAGTGTTAAAAAAACAAGCCTGAAGGGTTTGTGTCTTAATGCAAGGTGTATCCGTAATAAGGTGGATGAATTAACTGTGCAAATAGATGTTAACAGATATGATTGGGATTACAGAGACGTGGCTCCAGGATGATCAGGGCTGGGAACTCAACATCCATGGGTATTCAACATTCAGGAAGGATAGAATAAAAGGAAAAGGAGGTGGGGTAGCATTGCTGGTTAAAGAGGAGATTAATGCAATAGTTAGGAAGGACATTAGCTTGGATGATGTGGAATCTATATGGGTAGAGCTGCACAACACCAAAGGGCAAAAAACGTTAGTGGGAGTTGTGTACAGACCTCCAAATAGTAGTAGTGATGTTAGGGAGAGCATCAAACAGGAAATTAGGGGTGCATGCAATAAAGGTGCAGTAGTTATCATGGGTGACTTTAATATGCATATAGATTGGGCTAACCAAACTGGAAGCAATACGGTGGAGGAGGATTTCATAAGGGATGGTTTTCTAGACCAATATGTCGAGGAACCAACTAGGGGGGAGGCCATTTTAGACTGGGTGTTGTGTAATGAGAGTAGATTAATTAGCAATCTCATTGTGCGAGGCCCCTTGGGGAAGAGTGACCATAATATGGTGGAATTCTACATTAGGATGGAGAATGAAACAGTTAATTCAGAGACCATGGTCCAGAACTTAAAGAAGGCTAACTTTGAAGGTATGAGGTGTGAATTGGCTAGGATAGATTGGCGAATGATACTTAAGGGGTTGACAGTGGATGGGCAATGGCAGACATTCAGAGACCGCATGGATGAACTACAACAATTGTACATTCCTGTCTGGCGTAAAAATAAAAAAGGGAAGGTGGCTCAACCATGGCTATCAAGGGAAATCATGGATAGTATTAAAGCCAAGGAAGTGGCATACAAATTGGCCAGAAATAGCAGCGAACCCGGGGACTGGGAGTAATTTAGAACTCAGCAGAGGAGGACAAAGGGTTTGATTAGGGCAGGAAAAATAGAGTACGAGAGGAAGCTTGCAGAGAACATTAAAACAGACAGTAAAAGCTTCTATAGATATGTAAAGAGAAAAAGGTTAGTAAAGACAAACATAGGTCCCCTGCAGTCAGAATCAGGGAAAGTCATAACGGGGAACAAAAAAATGGCAGACCAATTGAACAAGTACTTTGGTTCGGTATTCACTAAGGAGGACACAAACAACCTTCCGGATATAAAAGGGGTCAGAGGATCTAGTAAGAAGGAAGAACTGAGGGAAATCCTTATTAGTCGGGAAATTGTGTTCGGGAAATTGATGGGACTGAAGGCCGATAAATCCCCAGGGCCTGATGGACTGCATCCCAGAGTACTTAAGGAGGTGGCCTTGGAAATAGCGGATGCATTGACAGTCATTTTCCAACATTCCGTAGACTCTGGATCAGTTCCTATGGAGTGGAGGGTAGCCAATGTAACCCCACTTTTTAAAAAAGGAGGGAGAGAGAAAACAGGGAATTATAGACCGGTCAGCCTGACATCGGTAGTGGGTAAAATGATGGAATCAATTATTAAGGATGTCATAGCAGCGCATTTGGAAAGAGGTGACATGATAGGTCCAAGTCAGCATGGATTTGTGAAAGGGAAATCATGCTTGACAAATCTTCTGGAATTTTTTGAGGATGTTTCCAGTCGAGTGGACAAGGGAGAACCAGTTGATGTGGTGTATTTGGACATTCAGAAGGCTTTCGACAAGGTCCCACACAAGAGATTAATGTGCAAAGTTAAAGCACATGGGATTGGGGGTAGTGTGCTGACGTGGATTGAGAACTGATTGGCAGACAGGAAGCAAAGAGTAGGAGTAAATGGGTACTTTTCAGAATGGCAGGCAGTGACTAGTGGGGTACTGCAAGGTTCTGTGCTGGGGCCCCAGCTGTTTACACTGTACATTAATGATTTAGACAAGGGGATTAAATGTAGTATCTCCAAATTTGCGGATGACACTAAGTTGGGTGGCAGTGTGAGCTGCGAGGAGGATGCTATGAGGCTGCAGAGTGACTTGAATAGGTTAGGTGAGTGGGCAAATGCATGGCAGATCAAGTATAATGTAGATAAATGTGAGGTTATCCACTTTGGTGGTAAAAACAGAGAGACAGACTATTATCTGAATGGTGACAGATTAGGAAAAGGGGAGGTGCTACGAGACCTGGGTGTCATGGTACATTAGTCATTGAAGGTTGGCATGCAGATACAGCAGGCGGTTAAGAAAGCAAATGGCATGTTGGCCTTCATAGCGAGGGGATTTGAGTACAAGGGCAGGGAGGTGTTACTACAGTTGTACAGGGGCTTGGTGAGTCCACACCTGGAGTATTGTGTAGAGTTTTGGTCTCCTAATTTGAGGAAAGACATTCTTGCTATTGAGGGAGTGCAGCGAAGGTTCACCAGACTGATTCCCAGGATGGCGGGATTGACATATCAAATAAGACTGGCTCAATTGGGCTTGTATTCACTGGAGTTAAGATAATGAGAGGGAATCTCATAGAAACGTTTGAAATTCTGACGGGTTTAGACAGGTTAGATGCATCAAGAATGTTCCCTATGTTGGGGAAGTCCAGAACCAGGGGTCACAGTCTAAGGATAAGGGGTAATCCATTTAGGACCGAGATGAGGAGAAACTTCTTCACCCAGAGAGTGGTGAATCTGTGGAATTCTCGACCACAGAAAGTTGTTGAGGCCAATTCACTAAATATATTCAAAAAGGAGTTAGATGTAGTCCTTACTACTCGGGGGATCAAGGAGTATGGCGAGAAAGCAGGAATGGGGTACTGAAGTTGCATGTTCAGCCATGAACTCATTGAATGGCGGTGCAGGCTCGAAGGGCCGAATGGCCTACTCCTGCACCTATTTTCTGTTTCTCTGATGTGTTATTAGCCGGTTTCCTTAAAGGAACAAGTCCAAATTTATCTTGACATTTGTGCTGCCAGTGTTGAGGTGGTGCAATCACTGCACAGAGGTGAAGGGCTGCACCCAGGCTCTCCCATAACTTCCTCCATATGCTTCTGGAGGGAGTCACAGCACACAGGGAGGACCTCTGCCCTTCACATGGATAGAAGAAACCTCCCCAGGAGATCAACACAGCCTGATTGCACATTGCAGTGCCGCAAAACTTTCAATAGTGTCCGCGCCGACCGACAAAGAGCCACACGGCCCTTGGTCAGCAGCCCTAAAGGTTACATATAAACCTATGAACAATGACGGAAAGGCAAAGAGCACCCAGCCCAACCAAGCCGCCTCACACAACTGCGACACCCCTTATACTAAAATATTCGACACTCCACCCCAACCAAAGCCATGTGAGCTCCTGGGAGAGGCAAAAACCAGATAAAAATCCAGGCCAATTTAGGGAGAAAAAATCTGGGAAAATTCCTTCCGATCCATCCAGGCGATCGAAACTAGTCCAGGAGATCATCCTGGCCGTATCGCAGTAGATCACAAAACATTCGTACAAAGCCATACTCAACCTCATCCTGCTGTGCCACTCATCACATCCCCATCACTCTGCCTTCCCTACCCTACTCCTGCACTTCCTTACTCAATTTAGCTTGCACCTCCACCCATCCCTCTCTATCTATATTATCACATCCCCATCTCACTAGCCACCCTTCACACTCACCCTTATCCTAGTGCAAACATACCAACTAACAGCACACAAGGGTAGCCACTTGGGTGTTTCATGCAATGTTCATGTAATGTTTCCCTTAATGTGGTGTCAAACATTGAAATCTTTATTTTCAACACTTTGCGTTCTTGGACAGATTTGTGTGCACCTTTGGAAGTGGCTTAGTGAGTTGCAATGAATAATGAGACATAACGGTACCTCCCGCAATGCTGATGGGTGAGAAAGGAATGGCTTGGGCATTGTAGAGATGCTTTATGGTGTTTGTGTGGAGTTGTGCCAACTTGGAGCAACGTGTGGCAGCCATATGGGTGTACGCATCAAGTGAAGTAAATCTGGCCATGGTGAAGTCATCCCTGGTCAGCAATGTGGTTGGGTGCTAATCCCCTGTGTCCTGTGCAGCATCAGTTGATTGCGGAGAAGGTTGATGTTGTTGGTCCAGCTGGTGTGCCGGCTGCTGCTGGTGAGATTCTGAGAACCAAGGTGAGAGAGTATAAAGGGCACCCACGCTGATGGAATAGAAGGCAGGTGAAGTAAAAATGACAGAAGTGATCTGTCAATGGTGAGAGTGGTAATGAGGTCAGACTGGATGGAGACTTGTGTAAAGACTAGCAGCATGGTGAAGCTATTGTGGAAATGCAGTGAGGAAGAGTTTGTGACTGAGAGAAGATATCTCTAAGGTGGGAGCTTTTACTGTACGTTTGAAGCTGTCAACGTAACAGCTGATTCAATGGCCACTGAACTCCCGCCCCAGCTTAACAGACGTCATCCACGACCACCGTGGACCCTGAGCACGTAAAATCCAAAGGTGAGCTCAAATGTATTCTTAATGATCTCTAAACAAGGTCATAATGACCTGAATTGGGTCCCCTGCCGTAGCGAGTTGGGTCTGATCAGTGCTGACAGACCAGGCATTGGGGAAAGGTGCGTGGCGACGGGTTCACAGTGGGGTCCCAACCCGCTGGGGGAAAAAAACACTTTCTCATTCAACCCGGCACCGATTACGTCCACTGACCCCTGGGAAAATCTTGGCCTAAGTTTTTTTCCCCCTAAGAGACATGCATCCACTGCATCAATAAACAGAATATCTAACTTGCAATGGTGTGTTACAGACTTTCCTTCATTGATACAAAAGAACTCAATTGTTATTACAGGATTGATAAGTTATGGGGTTTACATACCATTATAATGCATTGCCATTGGTAAGATTCAAATATTAACAAAAATTAACTCCAACCTGTTAGTATTACAATCGCAAATATCACCACGGTGAAAATAGAAAATCTTACTCATTGCCTAAAAGGAAATTATTTTATGTTTCCTTTGTACTTCTCCCACCATTGGAGGAATTGAATAAACAGCTCTGATTTTTGGCACAAACCTATTAACATATGTTAGCATTTATAGGTCATGATTGTTTTATAGGACTAACACATAAAAGATCCATACATGTAAATGTTTCATTAAAAAGCATACAGAAATGTGTAATTAAGAGAAATTGCTTCCTTCTTGTGTTTATATATATATATGACTAAAAACAGGCAATGTTCTGTGCAAACATCTCATCTAACATCCGTCTGAATTACTTCAAACAGGACTTAACTATTACCTCTCGGAGCCAAGTGTAGCTTCTTAGTTTGCTTACATTACTGCATGTGCAAATGGTTTCTGCAGGTCTGACACTGGCTTTCTAATTTTTAATACCTACCAACACAAATATACTGACAATTAGTTTTAAGTGTTAAGAGTTTCATTTGCAGCTTTCAATATCGACTCATTTCCAAAGTACTCAAATAGTTAAGAAGCTTTACCCAAGTTTGCTGGAACCCTGATCACATAACTGTACAACAGATGCCGCAAGATGTTTAGAATTCCAGTAAAATAAATCTTGGTACAAAACCTTTTGAATATGCAGCCATTGCCAAGTTTGGTAAAATGGTCAAACTAGGCAGATGTGATCCAAGTACCAGAATTAAATAAATTGCTTTGTAAAATAATATAGCCTGGATTTTCCGATCAGGCATGCCCAACTAGAAAAGAGACAAAGCACGATTTACACAACCTAACACTGTGAGCACTGAGGCTACCAGCATTTCCAGGGTCAGCCTCATTTTATTGACCCAGATTTTGCTTTCAAAATAATGGTGCGGCCAATGTCGCTCACCATTACTTAAGTGTAAATGGACACCAACTTCAGGTGAGCGGCATCATCATCATCATAAGCAGTCCCTCGGGATCGAGGAACACTTGCTTCCACTCTTAGCATGAGTTCTTAGGTGGCTGTACAGTCCAATAAGAGAACCACAGTCTCTGTCACAGGTCGGACAGATAGTTGTTGAGGGAAAGGGTGGGCAGGGAGCCTGGTTTGCTGCACGCTCCTTCCGCTGCCTGCGCTTGATTTCTGCATGCTCTCGGCGACGATACTCGAGGAGCTCAGCGCCCTCCCGAATGCACTTCCTCCACTTAGGGCGGTCTATGGCCAAGGACTCCCAGGTGTCAGTGGGGATGTCACACTTTCTCGGGGAGGCTTTGAGGGTGTCCTTGTAACGTTTCCTCTGCCCACCTTTGGCTCGTTTGCCATGGACGAGTTCCGAGTAGAGTGCTTGCTTTGGGAGTCTCGTGTCTGGCATGTGGACTTTGTGGCTTGCCCAGCGGAGCTGATCAAGTGTGGTCAGTGCTTCAATGCTGGGGATGTTGGCCTGGACGAAGACGCTAATGTTTGTGCGTTTGTCCTCCCAGGGGATTTGCAGGATCCTGCGGAGGCATCGCTGGTGGTATTTCTCCAGCGACTTGAGGGGTCTACTATACATGGTCCACGTCTCTGAGCCACACAGATGCATGCTTACATGCCAATACCCAAAAGTTGCTGTCTGAGTTGCGCTGCTCCGCTGTAAGCTTCGCAAAAATGGCATTTTGCTGGCTGCATCATCACTGAAATGCACTGAATAGTGTGAAGTTGCTTTATTTGTGCGGGAGACACAAACTAAATTCGCCACAGAAAGTTAAGTGTTATCATTACAAGCGCAAGTACATTTTTCAAAACATGATAACTTAATTACTATCAATTAACCTCTTTGGCATTGAAAATTAACTATTAAAAGTGTGGAGTATCATTTCTTCAGGTATTAATTGTTGTTGGAGATTTTTTTTTTTATAAATGTCAAATGTTTTGAATTTTTTTTTTTAAAAAAGCATTTCCTTTCTGCCTCTTTTTTCTCTCTATCCAATCTTTTCCCTCTCTTTATTTCTCTTTCTGTACCTAATTTAACACTGAATTCATTCACTCTCATTTACACTTCCTTCTCCGTCATTCCTCTTGTTTATTTCAATCTGATTGGTTAAGCAGATACACAGTTGCTTTTTCTGTTCACTCAGATCCCAGATGCCATTTCCCTTCAATGTGACGTTATCAGCAAAACATAAATGTGCAAGGGCAAGTCTAACTATATGCAGCAAAATTTCACCCAATACTTTGGACAAACTGCTGCCATCAGAAATGCCTCTGCTTGAGAGCTTACCCATGAGGGGAAGGAAATAGTGCACTACCACAGGGTTTAAAGGACTAAAGCAGCTTAAAGGGGCAGAAATCATGACAATTGCTTTTGCAGGAACAGAGTTCAGAGTCAAAAGAATGTCTGACAGGAAAGCAGTTCCAAAGCTCACATGAGGGCAGCCTGCAGGTTCACAAATGCAGCAGTGGAAAAGAAAGAAATAGTTGCATTTATGTAGCGCTTTTCACCACCTCAGGATTTACAACAATTTACAACCAATGAAGCACTTTTCGAAGTTGTTCCAAAAAAGGTAGAGTAAGCAGACACCCTTTGACACAGAGAGCCTCAGGTGCCCAGGGCAAGCAGCCCATGGAGAATGGAAGGAGGTACATAGGGCAGGGAGTGCCAACTCAACCATCCCAACCAAGCACAGAAACCAAAGCAGCAAAAAATGTAATAAATTTAGCAGACCAGACAAGGCGAGAGAAGCCGCTGAGCTTGAAGAAAGCTTGCCACAAAGATCGAGCAATCTCTGTGGTGTGAATTTCAGCTCTCCCGACTTTAGTTTGAATCTGGCGTCAACTCAAGTGAATTTCCAGTGTCCAGCAACAGTGATGTCATCAAGCAGGCTAAGCAGCCAATCATATTGAAGAATTCTCAGACAGCAAACCAGGAAGTCAAATATACAAATTATAATTTATGGTATGCTGGTGGTGGAGGGAGTGAATGTTTAAGGTGGTGGATGGGGTGCCGATAAAGTGGGCTGCTTTGTCCTGGATGATGTCGAGCTTCTTGAGTGTTGTTGGAACTGCACTCATCCAGACAAGTGGAGAATATTCCATCACACTCCTGACTTATGCCTTGTAGATGGTGGAAAGGCTTTGGGGAATCAGGAGGTGTGACCTGCTCATGCTGCCATGGTATTTAAGTGGCTGGTCCAGACCCCCAGTATGTTGATGGTGGGGGATTTGGCGATGGTAATGTCGTTGAATGTCAAGGGCGGTGGTTAGACTCTCGCTTGTTGGAGATAGTCATTGCCTGGTGCTAATGTTACTTGCCACTTATCAGCTCAAGCCTGAATGTCATCCAGGTTTTGCTGCATGCGGGCATGGATTGCTTCATTATCTGAGGCATTGCGAATGGCACTGAACACTGTGCAATCATCAGCGAACATCCCCACTTCTGACATGATGGAGGGAAGGTCATTGATGAAGCAGCTGATAATTGGGACCTAGGACACTGCCCTGAGGAACTTCTACAGCGATGTCCGGGGGCTGGAATGATTGACCTCCAACCAACAGAACCATCTTCCTTTGTGATAGCTATGACTCCAGCCAGTGGAGAGTTTTCCCCGATTCCCATTGACTTCAGTTTTACTTGGGCTTCTTGATGCCATACTTGGTCAAATGCTGCCTTGATGTCAAGGGCAGTCACTCTCACTTCACCTCTTGGATTCAGCTCTTTTGTCCATGTTTGGACCAATTGGTCCTGGCAGAACCCAAACTGGGCATCGGTGAGCAGGTTATTGGTGAGTAAGTGTCGCTTGATAGCATTGTCGACGACACCTTCCATCACTTTGCTGATGATTGAAAGTAGACTGATGGGGTGGTAATTGGCCGGATTGGATTTATCCTGCTTGTTGCGGACAACACATATCTGGGCAGTTTTCCACGTTGTTGGATAAATGCCAGTGTTGCAGCTGTACTGAAACAGCTTGGTTAGAGGTGCGGCAAGTTCTGGAGCATGATAGCCGGGATATTTTTGGGGTCCATAGCCTTTGCTGTATCCAGTGCGCTCAGCAATTTCTTGATAGAACATGGAGTGAATCGAATTGGCTGAAGACTGGCTTCTGTGATGGTGGAGACCTCAGGAAGAGGCCAATATGGATCATCCACTCGGCACTTCTGACTGAAGATTGTTGTAAATGCTGCAGTCTTGACTTATGCACATTATAGAGGATGGGGATATTTATGGAGCCCCCCCCCTCCCGTTAGTTGATTAGTGGTCCACCACCATTCACGACTGCAGAGCTTTCATTGATCTGTTGATTGTGGGATTGCTTAGCCCGGTTAGAAATTAGGGATACCTAAAAACATATAGTTATGCGAACAAAACTGTGATGCGAATAATGCTGTGTTTTCTGATCATGTTAGAGCTGGAGACAAGGAGCCCGAAATTGGTTTTCTCGGTGGTCTCCCTGGTTTCTGGACGGTCTCCCTTCCGAGCGAGTTTGGTGGAGGCCTCCCGCCGGCAGGGAGAGAAGACCACTGGGTACCGTCCGCTGGCGTGCGCCTCCCTGAAGAGTCCTCACGCCCGCCGAGCTGCCAGTTTGGTCCGGGCGGTCCTCCGCTGCAGCCGGGGAAAAGATCGCCATGTGGAGGCGGGTCTTACTATAACGGTAAGTATGAAGACCTACAAAAAAAGGTTAGTCCACTTCTTGTCTTTACTTTTTTTTGCTGGGATTCACGTGGATGGGGTCGCCTGAAGGATTTGTAGTGTTTTTTTTAATGTTCTGAACATTTTTTTATTTCAACAGTTCCCCCCCCCTCCCTGGGCCCGACTTAATCCTCGGCGGTACTTTGCCGAGGATTGCATTTGCCGCCTAGAATGGGAGCGACTGCCCGCTGTCACCCAGAATCGGCGCGCAAGTCCCATTTTTGCTGCCGGGCGGTCTTTCCCAGATTTTTCCATGACACTTCGGCCCAAAGTACCGTCAGGATCTCTGCAGTCCTTTGGACGGTACTTGGGCAGAACTTAGTTTTCACCAACTTCGGGCCCAAGGAGGCTCTTCAGGCCAGTATGTTTTGGTTTCCTGCGGATGGAATAGCATTCTGTATTATATACAATCTCCCTGTTGCTAAGCAATTATCTGTTGTCTTTAAGTTAAGACTTAAACCTTGTTTATATATTTTATGTATACTGCTAAGTTAGGAATTGAATTTAGTTTAACAGAACTGCTGGCGAAGATAAGTAAAAGTTCATTAGTATAGAAAGACTTAGAATGGAAGGAAGTTGGGCAAGTTAATGCAATTTGCTAGGTCGTAAAGAAGGTAATGGCCGATTGAAGTGAACAGCTCTGGCTTTGGGCCTCAAGGTTGAGAGTGTACAGAAAGGAAGAGAGGCCACTCAGAGAACTGCTCCTTCTGTCCGATCAGATCGGTATCAGCTACTTGTTACGGTTGTATATTTTTGCTGTATAATTAATGTGTTATATTCCGTCTTAAACTCTGATTAAACACAATATACCCACCATATTGGTTTACAGTCGATCCTGATTATTTAAAGTGACCAGAGATATGCGGAAACTGGTTATTTCGAGCAGCCCTGCCCATGATATGCTACTACTGCTTTTTAGCATGCATGGAGTCCTGTGTTGCAGTTTCATTAAGTTGGCACCTCATTTTTAGGTACGCCTGGCATTGCTCTTCTACATTCCTCATTGAACCAGGGTTGATCCCCTGGCTTGATGGTAGAGTGAGGGATATGCCAAGCCATGAGGTTAGATTGTGGTGCAATACAATTCTGCTGCTGCTGATGGCCCACAGCGCCTCATGGATACCCAGTTTTGATCTTCTATATCTGTTCTGAATCTATTCCATTTAGCACGGTGGTGGTGCCACACAACACGATGGAGGGTGTCCTTAGTGTGAAGACGGGACTTTGTCTCCACAATGACTGTGCGGTGGTCACTGCTACCAATGCTTATGGACAGATGCATCTGCGACAGAGAGATTGGTGAGAATGAGGTCAAGTAGGTTTTTCCCTCATTTTGGTTCTCTCACCATCTGCCACAGGCCCAGTCTGGCAGCTATGTCCTTCAGGACTCGGCCAGCTTGGTCAGTAGTGGTGCTACTGAGCCACTCTTGGTGATGGACATTGAAATCCCCCACCCAGAGCACACTCCAAGTGCTTCTTCCAAATGGTGTTCAACATGGAGGAACACTGATTCATCAGCTGAGGGAGGGCGGTAGGTAGGAATCAGCAGGAGGTTTCCTTGCCCATACTTGACCTGAAGCCATGAGACTTCATGTGGTCCGGAGTCAATGTTGAGGACTCCCAGGGCCACTCCCTCCCAACTGTATACCACTGAGCCAGCACTCTTGGTAGGTCTGTCCTGCCAGTGGGACAGGACATACCCAGGAATGGTGCTGGAGGAGTCTGGGACATTGGCTGAAAGGGATGATTCTCTGAGTATGTACTATGTCAGGCTGTTGCTTGATTAGTCTGTGGGACAGCTCTCTCAATTTTGGCACAAGTCCCCAGATATTGGTGAGGAGGCTTTGCAGGGTCGACTGGGCTGGGTGTGCTGCTATTGTGTCCGTAGCCAGTGCCGAGGTCAATGCCGGGTGGTCGTTCGGTTTTATTCTTATTGTTTCTCATAGCAGTTTGTTACAACTGAGTGGCTTGCTAGGCCATTTCAGAGGGCAATTAAGAGTCAACCACATTGGCGTTCTTGTTTAATTACAGCTCTGTGAAGTGCTTTAAGATATCTTTCTATGTAAAGGCACTATTTAAATGCAAGTTGTTGAACCAGATAGATATGGTCAGCTCTGGAGACTAGCGGCTAAAATGTGGGCACTTGTTTTCATACTTGTGTGGGTGCCCTAGATTACATGAAATATCTATTTCTTTGTTGAAAAACGTGGTTGACCCACGCAACTGGCAGTACAGGTACAACGTCTCGAATCCGACTGTCCAAAAACCAGAATTGTCCGAAAACCAGACATTTTTGAGGCGGCCAAGATGGTGACATCATGCGGCGAGGGACAAGGAAACCGGTAAAAACCGCAGTGCCGGGGAGCCGTGGACGGTGAGGAGCGGAGGGAATCGGCGGACGGTGAGGATCGGAGGATCGGAGGATCGGCAGGCGGCGAGGAGCGCCAACAGCGAGGTCTAAAATCCGGCAAATCCGAAAACTGGCCCGGTCTCAGTCCCGAGGTTGCCGGATTTGTGACGTTGTATCTGTATTCGTCAAATCGCGATTTTTACTGCAATTTATTTCTTGAAAAGTTACTACAGGTGCAGCACCTAATATCCAGAACCTTCAGGACTGAGGTCGTTCTGGATTCCGGGCTGTCAATTTTCTTCCTGAAGTAACGAATCCGGATCAGAAAGGGGGGGTGGGAGCGCCTGCCAAGGAGGTCATCGTCGGGCAGGCCCCGCCAAGGGGGTTGTCGTCGGGCGGGTGGGCCCTGCCAAGGAGGTCATCGTCGGGCAGGCCCCGCCAAGGGGGTTGTCGTCGGGCGGGTGGGCCTCGCCAAGGAGGTAATCGTCGGGCAGACCCCGCCAAGGGGGTTGTCGTTCGGCGGGCCCCGCCAAGGAGGTTGTCGTCGGGCAGGTGGGCCTCGCCAAGGAGGTTGTCGTCGGGCGGGTGGGCCCCGCCAAGGAGGTTGTCGTCGGGCGGGCCAGCAAGGAGGCCCCAAAGTAAGGGCAGCGGCGGTGAGGCAAGCGGGGCAAGGCCAGCGGTGGCAAGGCAAGGCCTGAGGCTGGGCACCAGTGGGGCCCCGAGGTCGGCAGGATCATCTCGTCCGGATTCCAGAACATTTTACGGATTCCAGACGACCCTGCCACTGATAGTCTCGGAGTCCGGATTCTCGACGTTGCACCTGTATTGGCCTCACCAAAGAATGTAGCCAGCATCTAGTATCAGCACATGCAAGTTGTCAATCGTTTATGTCAAAATAAGGGCCAGCAAAATAATGATTTCAATTAAGAGGCATAACCTTACAGGAATTCTGACATCACATTTTTCTCAAATCCAAATAACTTACAAGTAAGATCAACCTGAGTAATAAAGCAGACATCAATCAAGAATGAATTCACCATTAAATTTCCAATACACAGTAAAGGTGGGTAAAAGTAATAATTACTCAAACAGTTGATCACAAGATAGATACAGATAAAGACAGCCATCTTAGTTCAGACATCAGAAAAACACTCAGACCCCCATCACACCATCCATCTGCTTCTTAAATGAGGCCAGAGATTTTGCTTTTACAACTCTACTAGGAAGTTCATTCCATGTGTTGATCACTCTGTGAAAAATTTCCCGACATCAGTCCTAAATTTGGCTTCTCATTAGTTTCTCCAGAGGGACTGAGGAAAGGAAAATGAAAACAAAAAAGGACTATTACCCAAGGCACAGACGCACCCAAAAAAGTTACGTATTTTAAACAAACTACTAAAAGTGGGGAAAACATTTCTGTAATATTTAATTTATCTTCCTTGATGTTGTGGCATGTTTCAAATTCTAGAAAGCCAAGGCTATGTGGTGTAATAGGATGCAGTGAAAAAAATATCTTATATGCCGGTTATACAATGGTTTTCACATTACACTGACAGATAAACTGCAGAATAAATGTGGTTTTGAATCGGAAGTGTAAAGTCCTGTCCCTGCAGTACAGATTCACACAAGGCACATACTGAAGTCAAGGTCACTCAGGACCTGCATCTTTATTACACAGCTCTCCAATGCCACACTTGCCTGAGACCTGTCCTTATATAGCTGTCTGGGACAGGTATCCAGTGTCTCCTGCAAGTGCACCCCTGGTGGTAAAGTAAGCTTGTGGTTACAGGTCATCTCTGGTTACAGTCATGTATAGCATGGTAAGATAGTTATGTACAGTAGTGTGAGATACATGACATCACCCTCCCCCAAGGTCTTATTGTCTTTATAGGTTCAGTCTCTCAGGTGGTCTACGCTCTCGCGTGGAGCGTCTTAATTGTGGTTCAGTTGTTTGCCTTGGTGCCTGTTGTTCTTTTGGGGTGATTGCTGGCATCTCGCCTGGGCTGTCTGTTTCGTTCAGTATGATTGTTGGTGTTTCGCCTGGGCTGTCTGTTGGGATTGCCCTTTCCTCAGGTTGTTCCCTCTGTCTGTCCACCAGATGTGGTGTGAGTTCCACATTGTAGTCTGCCTCTGGTTTAGCAGTGTTGTTGGTAAATCTACTTTTGACTTGGTCTACATGCCTCCGGCCGGTTTGGCCATTGTCCATTTGTACCACCAGTAGCCTGTTTCCTTCCTTGCCTGTTACTGTCCCTGCAAGCCATTTGGGACCCCTGCCATAGTTTAGCACAAACACTTTGTCCCCTATCTCATTCCACCTCCCCCTCGAATTTCGGTCAAGGTACTCGGTTAGCTTATGGCGCTTTGCCTCAACGATTTCATGCATGTCTGGGAGGATTAATGAGAGCCTTGTCTTTAAGGTCCGTTTCATTAATAGTTGCGCGGGGGGAACTCCAGTCAATGAATGCGGACGAGATCTGTATGCCAGCAGCAGTCGCGACAGGCGGCCCTGCAGTGTGGGACCTTGGATTTTGAGCATGCCTTGATTAATGATCTGCATTGCTCACTCCGCCTGGCCGTTGGAGGCCAGCTTGAACGGTGTCGTCTTAACGTGATTTATGCCGTGGTCACTTATAAAATCTTGGAATTCTGCGCTGGTGAAGCACGGACCATTATCATTGACCAATATGTCAGGAATGCCGTGCGTTGCGAACATGGTTCCAAGGCTCCCCACAGTGGTGGAGGTGGTGCTCGAGTTTAAAATGGTGCATTCGATCCACTTAGAAAATGCATCTACAACTACGAGGAACATTTTGCCCATGAATGGGCCCGCATAATCTACGTGCACCCGTGACCACGGTTTGGTGGCCCAGGGACTCAGGGGGGGCCTCCCTGGGGGCATTACTGAATTGGGCACAAATGGTGCACCGTCGGACGCAGAGCTCCAAGTCCACGTCAATGCCAGGCCACCAGAAGTGGGATCTGGCTATGGCCTTCATGAGAACGATCCCCGGGTGCTCGCGGTGGAGCTCCCGGACAAATGCCTCTCTGCCTCGCAGATTCATAACGACTCGGCTGCCCCACATCAGGCAGTCTGCTTGAAGTGACAGTTCATGCATGTGCCTAAGGAAAGGTTTGATCTCCTCGGGGCAGGCATCGGGAGCCTCTGCCCAGTCACTGGTTAGGACACATTTTTTTACTTGGGAAAACGTTGGGTCGCTGGTCGTCCAGGCTCTGATTTGGCGAGCCGTCATGGGCGAACCTGTGGACTCAAAGGCATTGATTGCCATGACTGTCTCACAGTCCTGTTCGTCAGACCCTTCCATGGTCGCCAGGGGTAGCCTGCTAAGCGCTTCGGCACAGTTGTCTGTGCCTGGTCTGTGCCTTATGGTGTAATCGTAAGATGCCAGCATGAGTGCCCATCGTTGAATGTGCGCCGAGGCGTTGGCGTTTATTGCCTTGCTTTCAGATAGTAGGGACGTTAGGGGCTTGTGGTCGGTTTCTAACACGAACTTGGCCCCGAAAAGGTATTGGTGCATCTTTTTGACACCGTACACGCACGCGAGCGCCTCCTTCTGCACCATTCCGTACCCGTGCTCCGCCCGCGAAAGTGACCTGGAGGCATAAGCAATGGGTTGTAATTTACCCGCACTATTAGCATGTTGTAAAACGCACCCGACCCCGTACGCTGACGCATCACATGTAAGAACTAGCTTTTTACCTGGATCAAAGAAAGTCAAAACACTGTTGGAACACAGAAGGTTGTGTGCCTTATTGAAGGCGCGTTCCTGGCGTCCCCTCAAAACCAATCGCACCCCTTTCTGAGTAGCACGTGGAGAGGCTCCAGCAGCGTGCTTAAGTTCTGCATAAAGTTCCCAAAGTAATTGAGTAGCCCGAGAAAGGCGTGCAGTTCTGAGACATTCCGGGGCCTGGGTGCCAGGCGAATTGCTTCGGTTTTGGACTCTGTTGGGCTGATTCCATCAGCAGCAATCCTTCTGCCCAAAAATTCAACCTCGGGCATGAGAAACAGGCACTTGGATTTCTTAACTCTTAGACCTACACGATCCAACCGCTTTAGTACTTCCTCCAAATTGCGGAGATGGGAGTCGGTGTCCCTGCCCGTGATAAGTATGTCGTCTTGAAATACAACCGTCCCCAGGATGGACTTGAACAGACTCTCCATGTTGCGCTGGAATATAGCAGCTGCCGACCTGATGCCGAATGGGCATCGATTGTACATGAAAAGGCCTCGATGTGTGTTGATGGTGGTAAGTATCTTGGACTCATCGGTCAATTCTTGCGTCATATATGCAGATGTGAGATCTATTTTTAAGAAAAGTTTTCCTCCAGCCAATGTGGCAAATAAGTCCTCCACTCTGGGCAGTGGGTATTGGTCCTGTAGGGAGACTCTGTTTATGGTAGATTTGTAGTCCCCACAGATTCGTACGGATCCATCAGGCTTCATGACGGGGACGATGGGACTTGCCCAGTCGCTAAATTCCACGGGTGAGATAATGCCTTCCCGCAGAAGCCTGTCCAGTTCATGTTCAATCTTTTCCCTCATCACATCGGGCACAGCTCTAGCCTTGTGATGGACCAGTCTAGCATCCTGTGTGATGTAGATTTTGACTTTAGCCCCTTTGAAGGTGCCCACACCTGGCTGAAAGAGATGTTCAAATCGTCTTAGAACTGTTGAGCAGGAGGTCCGTTCCTCTGACAACATGGCGTGAACATCATCCCATTTCCAGTTTAGTTTTGCCAGCCAGCTTCTCCTCAGCACTGCTGGGGGGTCTCCGGGGACAATCCACAGGGGAAGTCGATTCACTGTCCCTTTGTATGTGACAGAGAGCATGGCGCTGCCAAGGACTGGGACGATTTCTTTGGTATAGGTCCGTAGTTTGGTGTCGACCCTTGAGTTTTGGTCTGACTCTTTTGTGCGGCCACAGCTGTTCAAATTGTTAAGCGCTCATGAGGGATTGACTTGCCCCCGTGTCCAGCTCCATGTTGACGGGTGTCCCGTTGAGTAGGACCCTCATCATTATAGGAGGCATCTTGTTGTAGGAGCAGTGGCCATTGATAGTGTTGACCCGCTGTACATCGGTGTCCCGGATACTGTCCACACCGTCTTCTGGTCCGCTTTCCGACCCTTCCGATTCGTATACCAGCCGAGCTGCCATTTTTCTGCACATGCGGGCCAGATGCCCTGTATAGTCACAGTTTCTGCAAACAGCATGCTGAAATCGACACCCCCTTGATGAGTGCCTTCCCCCACATCTCTAGCACAGACCATTTCCGTTGTTTCCAAAGAATTAGCTGCGTCTGGCTGATCTCTCTTGAGCTTCTCTCAGTTTGTAGTTGATTGCTCGCATTGTGGGTTGATGAGGTGTGAACGGCCGTTCATGTGGCCCTTGATGGCTTCTGGCGCCACTGCCTGCTGTTGAGGGCCTGCTCTCCTGCCTTTGTGTGTGGGGGTAGCAGCTTGTTTCACACTGTGAACCCCTTGTTCCGATGTTTCGTTAGTTGTCGTACCCGCAGTGTAGATCAACCTCATTTCTTCTCCTGCCAAGAATGTCTGTGCAACCAGTGCTGCTGCCTCTAGGGTCAAGTTCTTGGTTTCTATGAGCTTTCGGAATATGCCTGCGTGGCCTATTGCTTCAATAAAAAAGTCTCAGTACTTCTCTCCTTAGTTCATCGGAGAACTTACATAAGCTAGCCAACCTCCGAAGTTCCGCCACAAAGTCGGGTATGCTCTGGCCCACACAGCGTCTGTAGTTGTAGAACCTGTGTCTGGCCATGTGTAGGCTGCTCGCTGGCTTCAGGTGGTCTCTTACCAGTGTGCTCAACTCTTCAAACGACTTGCTTGCTGGTTTCTCGTGTGCCAGCAAGTCCTTCATTAAAGCGTATGTTTTCGAGTCACAGCTGGTCAAGAGATGGGCTCTTCTCTTGTCTGCCTTGTCGTCCGTCGCCTAACCAGTCTTTGGTTACAAAGCTTTGCTAGAGCCTTTCTATTAAGTCCTCCCAATTACCTCCAGCATTGTATTTTTCATCTCAGCTGTTGTTCGCCATTCTGTGGATTCTGTAATCCTGTAACTCGTCGCCACTGTAAAGTCCTGTCCCCTCAGTACAGATTCACACAAGGCACATACTGAAGTCAAGGTCACTCAGGACCTGCACCTTTATTACACAGCTCTCGAATGCCACACTTGCCTGAGACCTGTCCTTATATACCTGTCTGGGACAGGTATCCAGTGTCTCCTCCAAGTGCACCGCTGGTGGTAAGGTAAGCTTGTGGTTACAGGTCATCTCTGGTTACAGTCATGTATAGCATGGTAAGATACAGTTATGTACAGTAGTGTGAGATACATGACAGGAAGTTTAAGAGTGCTTTGGATTTTGGTGTACGTCGAGACTACCACGAGGAGGCAATCTCACTCAGTGAAAAGCGAGATTAAAGGAAATAATAGTTTTATGAAATGCCATTTTTGGAAGAATATGGAGACAACATTTGCTGCAGGACAACAGTTCTTGAGAAGAAAAACCATTATAATCTTGTAGTGCCAGCCTTGGTTCAGAAGTAACATTCAAGCCCACCTCCACAGATGTGCAGTACTGAGGTGAAGGTGTCAGCCGTGGTTCAGAGGTAGCACTCTCGCCTCAGAGTCAGAAGGTTATGGGTTCAAGTACCACTCAAGAGACTCGAGCGCAAAATCTAGGCTGACACTCCTGTGCAGTACTGAGGGAGTGCTGCACCATTGGAGGTGCCGTTCCTCAGATGGGACGTTAAACTGAGGCCCTGTCTGCTCTCTCAGATGGGTGTAAAAGATCACATGACACTATTTCGAAGGAGAGCAGGGGAATTCTCCCTGGTGTCCTGGCCAACATTTATCCTTCAACCAACACCACTAAAAAAACAGATTATCTTGTCACTATTGCATTGCTGCTTATGAGACATGTTTCCTACATTACAACAATGACTATACTTCAAAAAATATTTAATTGGCTGTAAGCACCTTGGGACATTCGGACGTCATGAAAGGCACTATATTAATACAAGTCTTTCCTTATTTTTTTTGAGGGAGTGGAACACTGTCGGAGGTGCTGCCTTTCAGACATGATGATAAAAAGAGGCCCTGTCTGTCTGTCCAGATGGATGTAAAAGAACCCATGGTAGGATTCAAAGAAGAGCAGGGGAATTCGCCCAGTGCCCTGTCCAAAATTTCTCCTTCAGCCAATACCATCACAACAGATTATCTGGTCATTTATCTTGCTATTTATGTGAAAATTGGCTGCCACGTTTCCTTATGTTAGAGCAGTAGGAAACAGTACTTTAGCTGTGAAGCATTTGACAAGTCCTGAGGTAGTGAAAGGCATTATATAAATGCAAGTTCTTCCTTTATTTAATCTTGCCTGTGTAAACTGGTGTGCACCAAACTGCAAACAATCCTTTAGCTACTTTAAAACATTGCTCAAAATATTTCTCATCCTCCACAGAATAATTGATGCACTACAAAGGAAACAAATTACCAAATTCCACCTTGTGTTTCCTAAGTTTCCATGCGGTCACACGTCTAATTGGAAATAACAAACAGAAGGACCTTGACCAAAACCAGAAAGCTGAGTTAGAAATCTGTTCTTTTTTTAGCTGCTTGATGTGTTTGTAAATACTTAAATCACTAGGTAGCATAGTCACATCCACCTAATTGCCCATAACACACATAGTCTGGATTTCTACATGACCTGTTATTGTGATGTTTCCTGTGGGAGATTTTTTTGAGGTAACAATATAACCACTTCAATATACATTTCCATGTGTCATTGATCACATAACTGGAAGTAGTCATGGCATTAAAAGAAATAATTGACAAAAAAAACCTCCAAAAAGAAACCTAAATGCCACTTTGTTCTTGAAGATTGGGCTCAACCAGTAGCACTAATGTTCTAATTCTAGTTTATGTTGCTGGTTCAAACACTGCTGCTCCATCCTTGGAATGTAACATTATACAGAAAGGTTAACATTTGCTGGAAAGGTGCATCATAGCATATTTCCTGTTGCCCATTATACACTATGGTTGCAAGTTAAAGTACATGACAAAAGTATCCAACTTTCACAGGCTGGATTGATACGGGATCATTTGCAGATTGACAGAACTGGGATGGAAATTCTGAAGTTTGACAAGACTGATGGAAGTGCGGAGTTTTGCAGCACAGAGGATAATCCTGGAGTTTAACAACATTAAGGGGAGTCATCCTGAAGTTTGACAACAGTTCAGAGAAGGCTTGGATTCTGAGGTGCTGAGGCTCGTGGGGTCCTAGGATTTGTCAGTGATAGGGAAAAGTCATCATGGGCTTTGGAAATATTGAGGGATTAGTCCTGGAATTTGGTAAGACTGGGGTAGGAGTTTGGGGGTTTGACAACATTGCAGAGGAGCCCTGGAGTCTGTGGCTACTCACAAGGAGGCCTGGGATTTACCAACACCATAGACGAGGGAATCTAGGATTTGGCATATATAGGTTAGAATGTAGGGTATGTTTGGCAGAGTATTCCTCGAATCTGGAAGTACTGCAGATAGGCTTGTGGTGTGGATCACCTTGTTGGGGATTATCAGAGTATGGCAGTACTGTGGAATGAGCACCAGGGGCCCTATCATCAATGCAAATGAATGCCTGCATTGGGGAGTGTGTCAAGGTTTGGAGGAATTTGAAAAGTTTCTGTGATCTGCCACAATTGGGAGGAGGGTTCCTAAGGTCTGGCAGTACTGAAAGGGGAGGATCCCAGGATCTGGTAGCAGTGGGATAGGAGAACCAGGGCTGTAGCAACACAAGGGAACCAGACTGAAACTCAGTCTCCTCTCAGATATACCTGTTCTGGTGAGCTGGCCACCTGGGGCAGGTGGGCACATATGAACTGGATAGTTGACCAAAATTGCAATTGCAAAGAATTATGGTGCAGTCTGTCTACCCTTTTTGTATTGCTAACTAGCTTTTCAATTGTCAATTGGTTTCATGATCAGAAATTAAGGGGGAGAAATTCGGTCGGGGCGCTAACTTTTTACATTTTGAAAATTTAGCACCAGGATTCTGAACTACTTCTAAATTGGGCTTTATCATCCCAGGAAGGAAGGGGGCGGTAAACCAAGCGCTAGTGATCTCAGTGAGCGCTACGGGACGCTACCACCAGAGTGCTACCGAATTTCAGGTGACTTGCATTCAACAAACATCCTTCAATCTGGCTCATTCCAGCTCTTAAAGGGGAGGTTCTATCAAGCTCAGCAGCTCATTTTCACCATTATTGCAACTGAAATCGACTTGAGACCAACTGAGAGACCTCATGGCTATGGCTGCTCCCAATCCAGATCGAAGGGAGAGAGTTCGTTGGTTTAATGATGCCGCATTGGAGGCATTGGTGAGGTCAGTGGAACAAAGGAAGGAAGCGCTGTTCCCGGCAAGTGGAAGGAGGCCATTGCCACAGGTCTTGAGAGCAATGTGGAGGGAAGTGGCACAGGGGGTTTCAGCCTGTAGTCATGGAACGCAGCCTCATACAGTACCATAAAAAGTTCAACAACTTCAGTCGGGTGGTCAAGGCAAGTACAGCTTCTGAACCTCTGTGCACACTGCGCAAACAACCACTCCCCTACCAAACATCCGCAACTACTCAAAGTCACATCCTCATCTCACGCCTTACCTACATTCACAGCTATTCAATGACAGCAGGCAAATCTCGCAGACACATAGCTGGACTCTTTATTTTGCAGGCCAAGATGGCACAAATAGGAGGGAGCAGCAGAGGACAGGCGGGGGTGAACCTCAGCTGCAGCAGCTCTCGGACCTCGAGGAGTGAGTGCTGTGCCTCATTGGGTACCGTGGCTGTCGGCGACGTTGACCCCGCTGGGGCAACAACGGTATCTTCATCTTGTATCCTTCTCTCACGCCACTTCTCCCTCACACCAGAAGGGTTTATCACTTGCTAGCTCCTGATACTGTCTACATTCCTTGCTCTATTCCTGAATCCCCTGCCCTCACCTTAACACAAGTCTTGTGCCTTTATGCTTTCAGATAATCAGCCAGCAGATGAACAACCTGTCCCTGTGCCCCCCAGAGACAGTGATGAAAGAGAAGAGGAGGAGCAAAGCACTGCGTCAGTACATCTCTCACCCGCAGGCGCCACCTCAGACTGGCACTATGCTTTCGTTCGAGGTTAGCTTAGTAGAGGGGTCTGCACTGGGTGATGCACTGGGGACAAGCAGGTTGCAGCAAGGTCAAGAGGAAAGGGTAGCTCAGGAGCCAGCTCCCCGGGGGGAGAGTTCGCGCACGAATTATGCTGCACAGGACTCATATGGACCTCGATAGGGAGACGTTCACAAGAAGGCTGATGGGCCATGCACTCTGAGATAGGTACAATGGCAAGGGTGCCCGAGAGCCTCTTGGCAATCGTAAGGAGCATGGAGTTATCCACCTCCAACATTGCACAGAGCTCTGGGCACACCATGGAGCCCATCAATTCCAATCTGTAAACGGTGGGGGACTCCCAGAATGACTGTGGGGACCCAGCATTCCTGATCCCACCATTCCTGATCCCACCACTGCCACTATACCATTGCACTTGTCGCTGCACACCGCCCAGCCTGAGGTGGTGCAGTCTACAGTTGGACCCTCCAAGCCCAGAGCTGGTCAAGGGCGTCCTGTAAGGCCATCTGTAGTCTCTGGCACTGACACTTCCAAGAGCTGTGCTGCAGCCATAGGGGAGACACTAAGTAGGAGCAGTAGAATGGGTAAAGGCAGTATTAAGAGTGGATATAAGGTTTTGCACAAGGGTGAACAGTAATTCTAATTGTTGTATATATATATATATGTGGTTAATGTTTTATGATAAAAACTGTAATTGGAATGTTGCCTATTTGGTGCGGTCGCTCATTTCAGTTTTGGGGCTCTGCTATGGCATGAGAAATTGATGTAATGATGGGGACGTGCAGACCAATTGGGAATTGGTATGGAATTCAATGGAACTGAAGTCTAATGAGACATAGAAACATAGAAAATAGGTGCAGGAGTAGGCCATTCGGCCCTTCGAGCCTGCACCACCATTCAATGAGTTCATGGCTGAACATGCAACTTCAGTACCCCATTCCTGCTTTCTGCCATACCCCTTGATCCCCCTAGAGGTAAGGACTACATCTAACTCCTTCTTGAATATATTTAGTGAATTGGCCTCAACAACTTTCTGTGGTCGAGAATTCCACAGTTCACCACTCTCTGGGTGAAGAAGTTTCTCCTCATCTTGGTCCTAAATGGCTTACCCCTTATCCTTAGCTTGTGACCCCTGGTTCTGGACTTCCCCAACATTGGGAACATTCTTCCTGCATCTAACCTGTCTCAACCTGTCAGAATTTTAAACGTTTCTATGAGATCCCCTCTCATTCGTCTGAACTCCAGTGAATACAAGCCCAGTTAATCCAGTCTTTCTTGTAGGTCAGTCCCACCACCCCGGGAATCAGTCTGGTGAACCTTCGCTGCACTCCCTCAATAGCAAGAATGTCCTTCCTCAATTTGAGGACCAGAACTGTTCACAATACTCCAGGTGTGGCCTCACCAAGGCCCTGTACAACTGTAGCAACACCTGCCTGCCCCTGTACTCAAATCCCCTCGCTATGAAGGCCAACATGCCATTTGCTTTCTTAACCGTCTGCTGTACCTGCATGCCAACCTTCAATGACTGATGCACCATGACACCCAGGTCTCATTGACTGATGTACCATGACACCCAGGTCTCATTGCACCTCCCCTTTTCCTAATCTGTCACCATTCAGATAATAGTCTGTCTCTCTGTTTTTACCACCAAAGTGGATAACCTCACATTTATCCACATTATACTTCATCTGCCATGCATTTGCCCACTCACCCAACCTATCCAAGTCACTCTGCAGCCTCATAGCATCCTCCTCGCAGCTCACACTGCCACCCAACTTAGTGTCATCCGCAAATTTGGAGATACTACATTTAATCCCCTCGTCGAAATCATTAATGTACAATGTAAACAGCTGGGACCCCAGCACAGAACCTTGCGATACCCCACTAGTCACTGCCTGCCATTCTGAAAAGTACCCATTTACTCCTACTCTTTGCTTCCTGTCTGACAACCAGTTCTCAATCCACGTCAGCACACTACCCCCAATCCCATGTGCTTTAACTTTGCACATTAAGCTCTTGTGTGGGACCTTGTCGAAAGCCTTCTGAAAGTCCAAATACACAACATCAACTGGTTCTCCCTTGTCCACTCTACTGGAAACATCCTCAAAAAATTCCAGAAGATTTGTCAAGCATGATTTCCCTTTCACAAATCCATGCTGACTTGGACCTATCATGTCACCTCTTTCCAAATGCACTGCTATGACATCCTTAATAATTGATTCCATCCTTTTACCCACTACCGATGTCAGGCTGACCGGTCTATAATTCCATGTTTTCTCTCTCCCTCCTTTTTAAAAAGTGCGGTTACATTGGTTACCCTCCATTCCATAGGAACTGATCCAGAGTCTATGGAATGTTGGAAAATAACTGTCAATGCATCCGCTATTTCCAAGGCCACCTCTTTAAGTACTCTGGGATACAGGCCTTCAGTCCTATCAATTTCCCCAACACAACTTCCTGACTAATAAGGATTTCCGTCAGTTCCTCATTCTTACTAGACGCTCTGACCCCCTTCATATCCAGAAAGTTGTTTGTGTCCTCCTTAGTGAATACCGAACCAAAGTACTTGTTCAATTGGTCTGCCATTTCTTTGTTCCCCATTATGACTTCCCCTGATTCTGACTGCAGGAGACCTACGTTTGTCTTTACTAACCTTTTTCTCTTTACATATCTATAGAAGCTTTTGCAGTCCATTTTAATGATCCCTGCAAGCTTCCTCTCGTACTCTATTTTCCCTGCCCTAATCAAACCCTTCGTCCTCCTCTGCTGAGTTCTAAATTTCTCTCAGTCCCCGGGTTCGTTGCTATTTCTGGCCAATTTGTATGCCACTTCCTTGGCTGTAATACTATTCCTGATTTCCCTTGATAGCCACGGTCGAGCCACCTTCCCTTTATTATTTTTACGCCAGACAGGGATGTACAATTGTTGTAGTTCATCCATGCGGTCTCTAAATGTCTGCCATTGCCCATCCACTGTCAACCCCTTAAGCATCATTCGCCAATCTATCCTAGCCAATTCACGCCTCATACCTTCAAAGTTACCCTTTTTCAAGTTCTGGACCATGGTCTCTGAATTAACTGTTTCATTCTCCATCCTAATGTAGAATTCCACCATATTATGGTCACTTTTCCCCAAGGGGCCTCGCACAGCGAGATTGTTAATTAATCCTCTCTCATTACACAACACACAGTCTAAGATGGCCTTCCCCCTTTGTTGGTTCTTCGACATATTGGTCTAAAAAAACATTCTTTATGCACTCCAGGAAATCCTCCCCCACCGTATTGTTTCCAGTTTGGTTAGCCCAATCTATATGCATATTAAAGTCACCCTTGATAACTGCTGCACCTTTATTGCATGCACCCCTAATTTCCTGTTTGATGCCCTCCCTAACATCACTACTACTGTTTGGAGGTCTGTACACAACTCCCAATAGTGTTTTCTGCCGCTTGGTATTCCACAGCTCCACCCATACCGATTCCACA
This sequence comes from Pristiophorus japonicus, assembly GCF_044704955.1. Lineage (NCBI taxonomy): Eukaryota > Metazoa > Chordata > Chondrichthyes > Pristiophoridae > Pristiophorus > Pristiophorus japonicus. Next base: position 103,345,799 of record NC_091977.1, read on the forward strand.
TCATCCAAGATAATGTGTTTCCTTACAATTGCCTTAATTTCCTCTTTAACCAGCAACGCCACCCCGCCTCCTTTTCCTTTCTGTCGATCCTTCCGAAATGTTGAGTACCCTTGGATGTTGAGTTCCCAGCCTTGGTCACCCTGGAGCCATGTCTCCGTGATGCCAATCACAGCGTAGCCGCTAACTGCTATCTGCACAGTTAATTCGTCCACCTTATTCCACATACTCCTCGCATTGAGGCACAGAGCCTTCAGGCTTGCCTTTTTAACGTACTTAGACCCTTTAGAATTTTGCTGCAAAGTGGCCCTTTTTGTTTTTTGCCTTGGGTTTCTCTGCCCTCCACTTTTACTCATCTCCTTTCTGTCTTTTGCTTGTGTCTCCAATTTGTTTCCCTGTCTCCCTGCATTGGTTCCCATCCCCCTGCCATGTTATTTTAACTCCTCCCCAACAGCACTAGCAAACACTCCCCCTAGGACATTGGTTCCGGTCCTGCCCAGGTGCAGACCGTCCGGTTTGTACTGATCCCATCTCCCCCAGAACCGGTTCCAATGCCCCAGGAATTTGAATCCCTCCCTGCTGCACCACTGCTCAAGCCATGTATTCATCTGAGCTATCCTGCGATTGCTACTGTGACTAGTACGTGGCACTGGTAGCAATCCTGAGATTACTACTTTTGAGGTCCTACTTTTTAATTTAGCTCCTAGCTCCTTTAATTCATCTCGAAGGACCTCATCCCGTTTTTTACCCAAATCGTTGGTACCAATGTGCACCACGACAACTGGCTGTTCACCCTCCCTTTTCAGAATGTCCTGCACCCGCTCCGAGACATCCTTGACCCTTGCACCAGGGAGGCAACGTACCATCCTGGAGTCTCGGCTGCAGCCGCAGAATCGCCTATCTATTCCCCTTACAATTGAATCTCCTATCACTATCGCTCTCCCACTCTTTTTCCTGCCCTCCTGTGCAGCAGAGCCACCCACGGTACCATGAACTTGGCTGCTGCTGCTCCCCCCTGATGAGTCATCCCCCTCAACAGTACTCAAAGCAGTGTATCTGTTTTGCATGGGGGGTGACCGCAGGGGATCCCTGCACTACCTTCCTTGCACTGCTCTTCCTGCTCGTCTTCCATTCCCTCTCTGGCTGTGGACCCTTTACCTGCGGTAAGACCAACTCGCTAAACGTGCTACTCACGTCATTCTCAGCATCGTGGATGCTCCAGAGTGAATCCACCTTCAGCTCCAATTCCTCAACGCGGTCCGTCAGGAGCTGGAGGCGGATACACTTCCCACACTCGTAGTTGTCAGGGACACCGGAGGCGTCCCTGATTTCCCACATAGTACAGGAAGAGCATAACACGTGTCCGAGCTCTCCTACCATGACTTAACCCTTAGATTAACTTAAATTGGCAACAAGTGTTCAAAGTTACTCGCTGATATAGAAGAGAAAAAAGAAAAAACTACTTACCAATCACCAGCCAATCACTTATCCCCTTGGCTGTGACGTCACTTTTCTATTTCTTTCTACTTCTTTTGTACCTTCTCCCTGTAGCTGCACCAGCCACGCCTCTCCACACACCTCCTCGACGCTGCTCCCGACTCAGCGACGCACCGCCCGACCTCGCTGCCTTTTATAGGCCTTTCCAACAAACCTCCTCGACGCTGCTCCCGATTCAGCGACGCACCGCCCGACCTCGTGGCCTTTTATAGGCCTCTCCAATGAACCTCCTCGACGCTGCTCCCGACTCGCAGACCGCTCTTACCAAAGGCTGAGTGAGTGCCAGGCTCCTCTGTTGCTGCTGCTCCTGTTCTTCCTCCTCATTGTCCTCATCCTCCTTAGGTGGTGGAGCTATGCCTGGTGGCAGTGCCCTCACGATGGCCAAGTTGTGCAGCATGCAGCAGACAACGACGACGTCGAAAAAGGACACCTGCTCAGCTGAGTACTGAAGGACTCCTCCCGAGTGGTCAAGGCAATGAAACCGTTGCTTGAGCACTCCGATGGTCTGCTCAATCATGTTTCTGGTGGCAGCATGACTCTCATTGTATGAGTGCTGGGCAGTCGTGTTGGGGTTACAGAGGGGAATCATGAGCCAGGTTGTGAGTGGATAGCCCTCGTCTCTCAGCAGTCAGCCATGTGGCTGGAACAGAGCTGGCACACCGGTCTGGCGTAGGATGACTGCATCGTGGCTGCTGCCAGGATAACGGGCATTGATGGAGAGAGTTCGCATTGTGTTGTTGCACACCAACTGCACGTTAAGTGAGTGGTAACCTTTGCAGTTACGGAATACCTCAGGATTGTTATGTGGTGCCCGCAAAGTGACATGTTTGCAATCAATGGTGCCCTGCACCAAGGGGAAGCCTGCTATCCTGGCAAAGCCACATGCACGCTCATGCTGCTTCTGTATGGCGATGGGAAGGAACCATAGTCCCTCTTCCTTCTGTCGTGAGCATCTGTTGTGACCTCACGGATGCAGCAGTGCTTGGCAAACTGGGAGCTGTTGAAGATGTCTTCTGTTGCACACTGGAAGGATCCACTGGCGTAGAAATTGAAAATGTTGGTGACCATGACTGCCACTGAGAGAGCCGTTTTCATCCTGGTCTGAGGCTCAAGGTCTGGTTGCATGAGGGGGCACAGCTCTGTGGCTTCGTACTTGCTGAAGCATAACCTTCGAACACACTGTTTCTCAGTGAAAGTGATGTAGGAGAACTGCTGCCGGAATACCCTGAGAGGGTATGACCTCCTGTTGAGAGCCCTGTGGGGCCTCCACCCTCTGGCCACATTTTGCACTCTTTCTCTGTGTCTCAGTTGCCTCTGACAGTGACGAGGTCGAGTGTCAGCACAGCCCCCATGAAACTATATAAATGTTGGACTTTCAAATCTGCCCTCAATTAAATTCACAAATCTTTAAGAACTAGAACACTCAACTACAAATCGCTCAAATCGGTCGAAACGCCTGTCTGCCTATTTGAAAGTAAGAAGGAAATATTATTCACTGACTAAAGCTTTACCGGATGCTGGCGCCTTTAAATAGCACTCCTCAAGTGGACATCCGACTGAAACCCGACTACTGAAGCTATCGCTGTCCGCGCCAGGTGCTAAACCAGGGGCAAGGGCCAATTTTTGTTCCAGAGTGTTACAGGGGTGCTGCGCATGGTGATGACATCAGCATCGCCAGGCGCAGCAGAGAAGGGCGCTATGTGTTACTGCCATCGCAAAATCTCTGCCAAATTTAGTGGGAGGCACTGTTCTCGCTCCGCCCTGTCCCAGGGATGCTTACAGGAGGCGCAAAGTAGCCCAATTTCTCCCCCTAAATATCTCCATAGATGAAAACGAAGGTAGGGAAACAGACAACAAACTTCGCGGAGGTAGGAGATTAGGGGGCCAAAATTGGTGAAGGCCTCTGTCCGCCCAAGTGCCACCCAAAGGACCACCAATGGCTGCCGAGGTACCCGACGGTACTTTGGGCGAGATTGGTCCATGAAAGGGCAGCGGGTGGCAAAAGAGGGACTTAGACCACCAATCTGGGCAGCAGCTGGCGGGAGCTCCCAAACTCGGCAGCAAAGGCGCTTGCTGCCCAAGTGCTGCCGAGGATGGAGTCGGGAACACGGAGGGTCGCAAACCTGAAAAGGAAAATCATTTAAAAAAAAATTTAAAACCATCGGAACACCTTTAGGTGACCCCATCCAGGTAAGTCACTGTAAAGAAAAAATTTAAAAAATGTTTACTAACCTATTTTTTCAGCTCTTCATACTCACTGTCAGGGATAGAACAACCTCCAGCCAGCAGTCCTTCCCTATTCTGGCGCCGATTCCCACCTGCATCAATATGGCATCTCGGCGGGCGGGAGGTCAATTGCGCCACTCGGCTGCCCGCTGACGTCAGCGGGCGGTTCCTGGCGGTTCTCCCCTCCCGCCCGCTCCACACCAAATGCAAAGTGGCACTGGGCGCCACTTCAAGAAGAATGTCGGCGGCAGTGGGCGGTAGGGCCATCAATTTCGGGCCCTAGATCTGCATTCAACTAACCCACCAATATTTGATAACACCCTAATGAGCAATCATCTGGTAAGCGGTATTTTTATTTCTAAATCTTAGCTGTTGGGAGCTGCCTAGTGGTATGGATTGGCACTGTTGTAACCAGAATTGGATCCAGAGGTGAAAGGACTTTTGCTACTATTTAATTAACCTGATAGGTAGATTATAGCCAAAGCTAAACGGTTGACAGTCATAATTCTTCTATTTCCTGAAACCAGATGAATGCAGCAGGCCTCATATCATGTTCACCTAGCAAATTACAATAACTGTTCTGTTGAACCTCTGGGCAAAATTATATTACGATATTTTGTGCAAATATGTCACAGTTCAGTTTGCAGTAAAAACAAGATCTTACCTACGGTAGTGGTCCTTGCTCTAGTGCGTAAGAGAAATATCTGTGAATGCTCAAAATCACAGCAGGATAAAACAATGTTCAAGTGGTTTAACATATATGTGCACCTTTTGTTTGCAAGCAATAATCCTAATGTTGTGTAAGTAGGTAACTGATGCAACAACATGCATGGGATACGGTTGCATAGTGGTTATGTTTCTGGTAATCCAGTGGCCTGGACTAATGATCTGAAGACGTGAGTTCAAATCCCACCACAACAGTTGGGGAATTTAAATTCAGTTAATTTAATATATCTAGAATTACAAAGTTAGTATCAGTAATGATGACCATGAAAGTACCGGATTGTTGTAAAAACCCATCTGGTTCACTAATGTCCTTTAAGGAAGGAAATCTGCCATCTGGCTTATATATCACTCCAGACCCACAGCAGTGTCATCATCATCGTAGGCAATCCCTCGGGGTCAAGCATGACTTGCTGCCCCACTAAAAAGGAGTGCTCAGGTGACTGATGAACTCATTTTAAATGATGAAAGATGCTTGTGTGCGAATTCTTTTAACGTGGGGTAGCCGTTGCGTACCAGCTGCCACACGGGCTTGACGGAGCAAGGTCTTGGTCCAGTGGCAAGGGGATCCAAGATGACTGAAGATCAGGCTCCGCCGCATGTGCCAATACATGCACACAAACTCAAACATATTCCTACTGTCCTCTTTCGTTTCTTCCTCTATGTGGAATTCATAGTCCGCAAAGTGAGCCTCACAACCTCATAGCCTTGCTATTAGCCCATGCTGCGCCTTCCCTTGGTCTTGTCCACGCTGCTCCACCTCTGCGCTTCTCCGTGCCTCGCCCATCCTTTCCTCGCCGGTCCCGACTGCCGCTCCTCGCCGCTTCCGACCTCCGCTCCTCGCCGCTTCCGACCTCCGTGTTGTTTGTTCTGCTGTAGCTAGCTTTTTTTGATTTGCCCACAGCTCCAGCCTCATGCTCCAGCCTCGAGTTCCAAACTATTCCTCTGTGGTTGACTCTTAAATATCCTCTGCGGTTCAAGGCGGCGGCTGACCACTAACTTCTCAAAGGCAATTAGCGATGGGCAATAAATGCAGGCCTTGCCAGCAACTCCCACATCCGTGAATGAATAAAATAAAACATGAGCCCATCTAAGCTCTAAAACTTACTCAATTTATGTTAACGCATCTCACTCCCTCTACATTTGAGATTACAACTCATGATTATTGATTTATTTTGGCTCCAAGAGATCTTAATTGGGAATGTCCAGTAATCATCTAATTGAACAAGCTTTTATCTTCTGTTATGAAAATGTTCTGAACTAGCTCATTTGGGCTCAGAAGAATCAACATAGCATGACATCTAAAACGGCATTTTTAAACTCCCAATATAGTTCAGTATAGTCTATGTCACATGCAACAAGGTGGTCCTAAGCTCACTCTTGTGCTACACTAAATGTTCATAGGCAGAGTGGCAATAGTAGGGGAGAGAAAAAACATCTCGGTCGCCAGGCATTATCCATTGATCCATGCTGGAAAGTGCATGTGTGTGGACATTGAATAAGGTCATGTTCAGGTTTGCTTGTAATGTACCTCTACAGACCAACAACTGTCTCGGCTCATAGGTGATAAATGGCCATGTGGGCAAGGTACCAGAGAACTGCTGTTACCTGTAGAAACATCCACTAGAGAAAGTCAGCACCTTTCGGAGAGAAAGACAGAAAATTGAGGATAAAATGCTTTTTTTTTGGAATAAAAGCACAACTCAGCAATAACTAATCACATTTAAAAACAATTGGAATGCCTGTCATTTGTTAGAGCTGGGTATATATCTGGGAGCGAGTTATTCTAAAAACAACTTTGTATGATAATTGAAATGTCACTAATTCTAAAAACTGAGAAAGTTCATTCGTTGAAATTACGCTTGCATGATCTGAATACAAATTCTGCTCAATCATGAATGCACTCGGTCTTTTTGTGGAGCCGATAATTACACCGATGAATACAGTGCTGCATATAATGTGGTTAACAGATTTATATCGAATCTGTACCAAAGGTAAGATATGAATGCCTTTGGATATTTACAAATGTCTCTACTATGTTGTGAAAAGCAATAAAAATTTAATTTTGGGGGGCATTAAATTGCGAGAAGGACATGCAGGTGACCTGCTCTGAGCTGGACAGAACAATCAATGAAACAGTGGCACAGACATAACTCTCCTTCTGTTTCTGTCCCTCCTTACAGTGGTACTGATGAGACTGGCGATTAACCACCTGTAGTAGAAAAACGTATTGAACCCATCTTAGTCACAATGATTTCAATATTGAGTTACTATAGAATGCATAGGCCATGTCCATGATACATAGTAAAAAAAAACAGAGCGACAAGATTTTGTTACTATGTTCTTCATTTCAATATTCATTGGGTCAGGCTTCATTGTAATGCACCCCACAGGCTAACCACTGTCCAGGCTTATACATGATGTATATCAGCTCACCCCAGTCACAATGATTTTACCCTACTCTCTCAAAATTTTGCTGGCTTTATTCTCACTCCTTCAACACAACATAAACATATTTGTAAAACAGAGAAGAACAAATTGAGGCAGAATACATCTGTGCAAATAAGAGACAACTTTCAATCCATTCTTAACATTGTTGACTGCGAGTTACTTACTGAGCTTGATTCAAGAACTATAAATTGTGGGGGTAAAATTCAGCTTCGGTGGGAGCACAAAATGGGCTTGGTTCGACACCCTGCCTGATTTTGTGTATTTTCAGCATTTTCTGCTTTTATTTCAGAAACATAGAAAGGATATGTAGAATGCAATGTTAATTCAGAACACATTAAAGATGGATACATGTCTAATTCAAGCAATTTTTTTCACTCAACAAAAGTATAGAATGTACAGACCCAATTAGACAGGAAATGGAACAAGCCGACAAAAAACATATATTCTGTTAGAAGTGCGCTGTTCATTGTAACTTGATGAAATTTGATGTACCAGCATGCCTTGAGAAGCTAAGAAGCCAGGTTGTTGGGCAAACGCTGTAAAGATAGAACTGCTGCGGTTTACAAATCTACGGTTGGGACAATCTACATGACGAGAGTTCCACAAAACAAACCTTTAAGCTGTTATAAAATGATTGAACAATAGCCAATGTGGTCTGAGACACGTATGCATTGGGAGGCCTGCCAAGTTTTGGGTATAAGGGACACCGTTAGAAAAACGCATGGGGGCTGCTGCAGTGAGTCGGGAGACTTGACCAGTCACACAGGAAGAAGAGCCTACTAGTCACCGCCGAACTGGTCACTCGCTGGTGTTAGTACGTATGTATGCTTGCAATCATAGATTGATTTTAAGTAAAGAAAAGTTACCCTGAAGTCTTTTGTCTCGAGTTATCTGTTCCGCTATGGGTGCAAACTCGAAATACTGTTAGACGGAGGCAAGGTAGACACGTCTTACAATACATTGACTCAAATCCGACATTTGCCAGATTTGCTTCAAGATCTAGATATTGTTGATGGGAAGCACCAGCATTAAACAAGTGGAAAAATAACCAGTGTTAACAAAATACTAACCAAAAGAAAATAGACTTGATAAAAGGAGGTTTTGAAACCAAATGGCTCAAACGTGAGGAAAATGGATTAGAATTTGCTGGAGCGGGGCATCTCATGACACGCCCCGTTAGTCAGACTTGTTCCTGCACTCTTCAGCTCAAAAAATGTTTTGAAAATTACCGGAAGTGCAGAGAGGGCAACAGAGAATCTGGGATCTTGGTGAATGACAGTACAAACAGTGTATCTCCTTAACCAATGAGATTTAAGGATTGAGAAATAAACAACTTAGGAGGGAGATATTCAATATCAAATCAAGCACATAAAGAGAAATAAAGAGGGAAAGAAAGATAGGATTAAGAGAAAGAGGAAAAAGAGAGACAGAATGGAAAATTTAAAAAAATTTAAAAATTTAAAATTTGACATTATTAAAATCTACATTAACAATTCAGTATCTGAAAGAATGAGACGCCACCCTTTTAACTGTTCACTTTCTGGGCCACTGAGCCGACTGGCAGTCGTTAATAATTATCACATTGTTAAAATGGTACTTATGCTATTAATTACAAGACTTAACTTGCTGTGACAAGTTCAATGAGCAATTAATGAGCAAATGCAGCAACTTCATGAAACTCGGGGAAGTTAAAGGCGAGATGACGATAACAGCAGACCAGTGCAAATTGGCCAACAGCTTGTGGCAATTTACAATTCACTTGTTATCTCTTCCTCGCCACAAGTTGTCGAACTTAATATTCAACATTAATAACCCAACCGCTGTTGTTGAGCTGCAGTACTCAGACGACGCCTGTGTTTGCGCACATTCTGAGGCTGAACTCCAGGATTATAGTCGACGTATTTACTGAGGCATACGAAAGCATGGGCCTTATGCTAAACATCCGTAAGACATAGGTCCTCCACCAGCCTGTCCTCACCGCACAGCACTGCCCCCCCAGTCATCAAGATCCATGGCGCGGCCCTTGACAACGTGGACCATTTCCCATACCTTGGGAGCCTCATGAACAAAAGCAGATATTGATGAGGAGATTCAACACCGCCTCCAGTGCGCCAGTGCAGCCTTCAGCCACCTGAGGAAAAGAGTGTTCAAAGATCAGGCCCTCAAATCTATCACCAAGCTCATGGTCGACAGGGCTGTAGCAATACCCGCCCTCCTGTATGGCTCAGAGGCATGGACCATGTTCAGTAGACACCTCAAGTCGCTGGAGAGATATCACCAACGATGTCTCCGCAAGACCCTACAAATCCCTTGGGAGGACAGGAGCACTATCAGCGTCGTTGTCCAGGATCCCCAGCATTGAAGCACTGACCACACTCGATCAGCTCCATTAGGCAGGCCACATAGTTCGCATGCCAGATACGAGACTCTCAAAGCAAGTGCTCTCTGCGGAGCTCCTTCACGGCAAACGAGCCAAAGGTGGGCAGCGGAAACGTTACAAGACACCCTCAAAGCCTCCTTGATAAAGTGCGACATCCCCACTGATACCTGTGAGTCCTTGGCCAAAGACCGCCCTAAATGGAGAAAGTGCATCCGCGAGGGCGCTGAGCACTTCGAGTCTCAATGCCGAGAGTGCGCCAAAATCAAGCGCAGGCAGCGGAAAGAGCGTGCGGCAAACCAGCCCCACCCACCCCTTCCCTCAGCGACTATCTGTCCCACCTGTAACAGAGTCTGTGGCTCTCGTATTGGACTGTTCAGCCACCAAAGAACTCACTTCAGGAGTGGAAGCAAGTCTTCCTCGATTCCGAGGGACTGCCGATGATGATGATGATGATGATGATGAATTGTTCACGCGGCATTATATTTTCAGCAAATTCTGGTCCAATGTTTCAAAAATTACTTGTCTAAATAATAGACCCAAGTGTTTGGCAAATATATTTATCCTCATTTAAAAAATGTTAATACTGTAATTAAATTTATGTCACCTTTCCATATGAGTCAGCATATGCTGCAAGTCTGCTCCTAAAACAAAGCATTTGTAATTCTTATTTACATCAAAGGAATCACATTTTTAATTAGATTTTATGTTAACGGGCACATCCCTTCTTGCACTCAGTTTCTTATCTCAGTGCTACAGTCTCCAGTTGTAATTCTCTTTACAGCACATGTTCAATGCTGTATTTTCCAGTCTTTTTTAATGTTTTATTTTCTGATCCATTACACTGTTTTGCTTTATAGATTTTTCTTTTCTATTCTACGATTGCTCTTTTTTTCATTCCAAATGTAGATCTCATCACCATCTCTCATTTTGGCTTAGAATGTAACTCCCCTAACAGTCTCCTGTACCCAAGAAAGTGGTAGGCACAAGCTGATTATCCTCTCTCCTTTAATCCTCAGTGTCATGTATTCAACTATCATTGTAACCCATGTATAAGCTGACCTAAGTTGTACACCTTGAGAACATTGACCACAAGGGGGTGAACTTGTGGGATACACTCCTAACCTGGACTTTCAGGTATAAAAGGGGAAGCTCCACCCACCTTCATCACTTGAAGTCTTGGTAATAAAGGCAACTGATCACAGAGAGACCTTCTCTCAAGTATGGACCTTGTGTGCATTTATACTGTATTGTAAGGATACATCATTGGTGACGAGAAACTGGGATTTAAACCATGCGAGCATGGCCACTAGCAGCACAGGAGAGAGGAACTGTGTTGGTGATGATTGGGACGACTTTATTGAGAGATTACAGCAAAGTTTTGTCACTAAAGAATGGTTGGGACAGGAATCAGCCGACAAACGCAGGGCTCATCTCCTGACGGTTTGTGGATCCAGAACGTACTCCCTGATGAAGGACATAGAAACATAGAAAATAGGTGCAGGTGTAGGCCATTCGGCCCTTCTAGCCTGCACCGCCATTCAATGAGTTCATGGCTGAACATTCAACTTCAGTACCCCATTCCTGCTTTCTCGCCATACCCCTTGATCCCCCGAGTAGTAAGGACCTCATCTAACTCCTTTTTGAATATATTTAGTGAATTGGCCTCAACAACTTTCTGTGGTAGAGAATTCCACAGGTTCACCACTCTCTGGGTGAAGAAGTTCCTCCGCATCTCGGTCCTAAATAGCTTACCCCTTATCCTTAGACTGTGACCTCTGGTTCTGGACTTCCCCAACATTGGGAACATTCTTCCTGCATCTAACCTGTCTAAACCCGTCAGAATTTTAAATGTTTCTATGAGGTCCCCTCTCATTCTTCTGAACTCCAGTGAATACAAGCCCAGTTGATCCAGTCTTTCTTGATAGGTCAGTCCCGCCATCCCGGGAATCAGTCTGGTGAACCTTCGCTGCACTCCCTCAATAGCAAGAATGTCCTTCCTCAGGTTAGGAGACCAAAACTGTACACAATACTCCAGGTGTGGCCTCACCAATGCCCTGTACAACTGTAGCAACACCTCCCTGCCCCTGTACTCAAATCCCCTTGATATGAAGGCCAACATGCCATTTGCTTTCTTAACTGCCTACTGCACCTGCATGCCAACCTTCAATGACTGATGTACCACGACACCCAGGTCTCTTTGCACCTCCCCTTTTCCTAATCTGTCACCATTCAGATAATAGTCTGTCTCTCTGTTTTTACCACCAAAGTGGATAACCTCACATTTATCCACATTATACTTCATCTGCCATGCATTTGCCCACTCACCTAACCTATCCAAGTCGCTCTGCAGCCTCACAGCATCCTCCTCGCAGCTCACACTGCCACCCAACTTAGTGTCATCTGCAAATTTGGAGATACTACATTTAATCCCCTCATCTAAATCATTAATGTACAGTGTAAACAGCTGGGGCCCCAGCACAGAACCTTGCGGTACCCCACTAGTCACTGCCTGCCATTCTGAAAAGTACCCATTTACTCCTCCTCTTTGCTTCCTGTCTGACAACCAGTTCTCAATCCATGTCAGTACACTACCCCCAATCCCATGTGCTCTAACTTTGCACATCAATCTCTTGTGTGGGACCTTGTCGAACGCCTTCTGAAAGTCCAAATATACCACATCAACTGGTTCGCCCTTATCCACTCTACTGGAAACATCCTCAAAAAATTCCAGAAGATTTGTCAAGCATGATTTCCCTTTCACAAATCCATGCTGACTTGGACCTATCATGTCACCTCTTTCCAAATGCACTGCTATGACATCCTTAATAATTGATTCCATCATTTTACCCACTACCGATGTCAGGCTGACCGGTCTATAATTCCCTGTTTTCTCTCTCCCTCCTTTTTTAAAAAGTGGGGTTACATTGGCTACCCTCCACTCCATAGGAACTGATCCAGAGTCAATGGAATGTTGGAAAATGACTGTCAACGCATCCACTATTTCCAAGGCCACCTCCTTAAGTACTCTGGGATGCAGTCCATCAGGCCCTGGGGATTTATCGGCCTTCAATCCCATCAATTTCCCCAACACAATTTCCCGGCTAATAAGGATTTCCCTCAGTTCCTCCTCCTTACTAGACCCCCCGACCCCTTTTATAACCGGAAGGTTGTTCGTGTCCTCCTTCGTGAATACCGAACCAAAGTACTTGTTCAATTGGTCCGCCATTTCTTTGTTCCCCGTTATGACTTCCCCTGATTCTGACTGCAGGGGACCTACGTTTGTCTTTACTAACCTTTTTCTCTTTACATATCTATAGAAACTTTTGCAATCCGTCTTAATGTTCCCTGCAAGCTTCTTCTCATACTCCATTTTCCCTGCCCTAATCAAACCCTTTTTCCTCCTCTGCTGAGTTCTAAATTTCTCCCAGTCCCCAGGTTCGCTGCTATTTCTGGCCAATTTGTATGCCACTTCCTTGGCTTTAATACTATCCCTGATTTCCCTTGATAGCCACGGTTGAGCCACCTTCCCTTTTTTATTTCTATGCCAGACAGGAATGTACAATTGTTGTAGTTCATCCATGCGGTCTCTAAATGTCTGCCATTGCCCATCCACAGTCAACCCCTTAAGTATCATTCGCCAATCCATCCCAGCCAATTCGCGCCTCATACCTTCAAAGTTAGCCTTCTTTAAGTTCTGGACCATGGTCTCTGAATTAACTGTTTCATTCTCCATCCCAATGCAGAATTCCACCATATTATGGTCACTCTTCCCCAAGGGGCCTCGCACAACGAGATTGCTAATTAATCCTCTCTCATTACATAACACCCAGTCTAAGATTGCCTCCCCCCTAGTTGGTTCCTCGACATATTGGTCTAAAAAACCATCCCTTATGCACTCCAGAAAATCCTCCTCCACCGTATTGCTTCCAGTTTGGTTAGCCCAATCTATGTGCATATTAAAGTCACCCATTATAACTGCTGCACCTTTATTGCATGCACCCCTAATTTCCTGTTTGATGCCCTCCCCAACATCACTACTACTGTTTGGAGGTCTGTACACAACTCCCACTAACGTTTTTTGCCCTTTGGTGTTCTGCAGCTCTACCCATATAGATTCCACATCATCCAAGCTAATGTCCTTCCGAACTATTTCCTTAATTTGCTCCTTAACCAGCAATGCTACCCCACCTCCTTTTCCTTTTATTCTATCTTTCCTGAATGTTGAATACCCCTGGATGTTGAGTTCCCAGCCCTGATCATCCTGGAGCCACGTCTCCGTAATCCCAATCACATCATATTTGTTAACATCTATTTGCACAGTTAATTCATCCACCTTATTGCGGATACTCCTTGCATTAAGACACAAAGCCTTTAGGCTTGTTTTTTTAACACCCTCTGTCCTTTTAGAATTTTGCTGTACAATGGCCCTTTTTGTTCTTTGCCTTGGGTTTCTCTGCCCTCCACTTTTCCTCATCTCCTTTCTGTCTTTTGTTTTTGCCTCCTTTTTGTTTCCCTCTATCTCCCTGCATTGGTTCCCATCCCCCTGCCATATTAGTTTAACTCCTCCCCAACAGCACTAGCAAACACTCCCCCGAGGACATTGGTTCCGATTCTGCCCAGGTGCAGACCGTCCGGATTGTACTGGTCCCACCTCCCCCAGAACCGGTTCCAATGCCCCAGGAATTTGAATCCCTCCCTGCTGCACCATTGCTCAAGCCACGTATTCATCTGAGCTATCCTGCTAGCGCCAGAGAAGCCGGCGGACAAGATGTTCGAAGAGCTCAGTAAGTTGATCAGGAAACACCTTAAACCGGCGAGCAGCATGCACATGGCGAGACACCGGTTTTACACGCACCGGCGGCGAGAAGGGCAAAGCGTTCCAGACTTCGTGGCAGATCTCCAGCGACTGGCGAGCCTATGTAAGTTCCCAGATGCATGCAGAGCGGAGATGCTGCGAGACTTTTTTTTATTGAGGGCATTGGGCACGCTGGGGTTTTCAGGAAACTGATTGAGACCAAAGACTTGGCCTTGGAAGCGGCGGCTCTGATAGCCCAGACTTTTATCTCAGGGGAGGAAGAGACCAGAATGATGTTTGACAAAAATCTTGGCTCAAATGCTGCAAACGACCAGGGAGTCAACATTGTTAACTCAGCACACAGTTCTCTAGGCAGACAAGGGCAATCGGACATGCCCGAGCATGTAGTCGAACGCAAAGGGGGAATTCAACAGAGACAATAGTTAGCTGAACAGCGATTCATACCATCACAATGGACAATGCGGCCATCAATACCTGTTAATGGTGCGCTTAAGGACAGTTACAGAGACAGTCAGAGACAATCGACTGGTAATGGACCTTTTGTTTCCAATAACCTCATGCAGGAGGTGTGGAGGCAAACACCCAGCCAGAGCTTGCAGATATCAGCAATATACCTGCAGAAACTGCAACGTCAGCGGTCACTTGGCATGTATGTGCAGGAAGCCTGCAGCCAGGTTGATATACGAGGAGGACGGGCCCGATGGAAGCCCTACGAGGCCAAATGAATACTGGGGGAAATCGCTGGAAGCTGAAGTTCAATGAGTTCATGTGGAGCACATATACAGTTCACATACCAGGACGCCATCGATAATGATGAAAGTGCTCCTCAATGGCATCCCAGTATTAATGGAGCTAGACACGGGGGCCAGCCAGTCCCTGATGAGTATCAAACAGTTCGAAAGGTTGTGGGTGTCCAAGGCCAGGAGACCAAAATTATTGCCAATTGACGCACAGCTACAGACATATACAAAGGAGATTATTCCGGTGCTAGACAGTGCCAACGTAGTCGTGACCCACAAAGATTCGGAGAACAGGTTGCCACTCTGGATTGTCCTGGGGGACGGTCCCGCACTACTGGGGAGGAGTTGGCTTGCTGTCATGAGCTGGAAATGGGGCGATGTCAATGCAATTTCTTCTGTGGAGCGAGTATCATACTCACAGGTCCTGGACAAATTTGACTCATTATTTCAACCCAGCATCGGCACTTTCATGGGGCCAAGGTAGTGATTCAAATAAACCCAGACGCCAGGCCAATACACCACAAGGCCAGAGCGGTGCCGTACGTGATACGGGAAAAGATAGAATGCAAATTGGAACGCCTGCTGAGGGAAGGCATCATCTTGCCAGTCGAATTCAGTGACTGTGCGAGCCCGATCGTGCCGGTGCTCAAGGCGGATGGGTCGGTCAGGATATGTAGCGATTACAAGGCCACCGTCAATCGGGTGTCACTCCAAGACCAATACCCGCTACCGAGAGCGGAGGACCTCTTTGCGACGCTATCCGGTGGCAAACCTTTTTCAAAATTGGACCTGACCTCAGCTTACATGACCCAGGAGCTGGCGAGTGAGTCGAAGAAGCTGACCACCATCACGACACACAAGGGGTTGTTTGAGTATAACAGATGTCCATTTGGGATTCATTCGGCCGCCGGGATCTTTCAGTGAAAAATGGAAAGCCTCCTCAAGTCGATTCCAAGGACGGTGGTTTTTCAAGACGACGTCCTCATCACGGGTCGTGATACTGAAGAACACCTCCACAACCTGGAGGAGGTGCTACGTAGACTGGACCGGGTAGGGCTGCGACTGACAAAGGCGAAGTGCGTCTTCTTAGGTCCAGAGGTAGAATTCCTGGGGAGGAGGGTAGCAGCAGACGGGATCAGACCTACTGCGTTCAAAACGGAAGCGATCCAGAGAACACCCAGACCCCGTAACACGACGGAGCTGCGTTCGTTCCTGGGGCTCCTGAACTATTTTGGTAACTTTTTTCCCAAATTGAGCACGCTGTTAGAGCCGCTACACGTGCTCCTACGCAAAGGTCGCGATTGGGTCTGGGGGGACAGCCAGGAAAGGGCTTTTGATGGAGCATAACAAATTGCGTGCTCTAACAAACTGTTAACATTTTATGACCCGTGTAAGAAACTTGTTTTAACGTGCAATGCGTCGTCCTGTGGGGTCGGGTGTGTGTTACAGCATGTGAATGCCAATGGTCAGTTACAGCCGGTAGCTTATGCCTCCAGAAGTCTGTCCCAGGCAGAAAAAGGCTACGGGATGGTAGAAAAGGAAGCGCTAGCATGTGTATATGCAGTAAAAAAAAATGCACCAGTACTTGTTTGACAGGAAATTTGAGCTGGAGACAGATCCAAACCCCTAACGTCCCTTTTGGCCGACAAGGCCAAAAATGCGAATGCATCGGCCCGCATACAGAGGTGGGCACTTACGTTAGCCGCCTATGACTACACAATTCGGCTCAGACCAGGCACTGAAAACTGCGCCGATGCACTCAGCAGGCTCCCACTAGCCACTACTGAGGGGCAACTAAGCATGGTGCTGAGATGGTCATGGCTGTTGAAGCTTTCGAAAGCGAAGGTCACCTGTCACATCCCGTCAGATTAAAGTCTGGACAAATAAAGACCCACTACTGTCTTTAGTTAAGAAATGTGTCCTGAATGGGGACTGGGCAGCCACATACAGGGCATGCCCTGAGGAATTTAAACCGTTTCATCGGCACAAGGATGAACGCTCAATTCAGGCCGATTGCCTACTGTGAGGAAACCGAGTAGTCATGCCCCAGATGGGCAGAGAGGTGTTTATCAGAGAACTTCACAATGAGCACCCGGGCATTGTCATGATGAAGGCAATTGCCAGGTCACACATTTGGTGGTTAGGGATAGATGCAGACCTGGAACTTTGTGTTAGCAGGGGAACACGTGTGCTCAGCTGGGCAATGCACCCAGGGAAGCCCCCCTTAGCCCCTGGTCCGCCAAGCCATGGTCACGCATCCATGTGGACTACGCAGGTCCTTTCATGGGAAAAATGTTTTTGGTTGTAGTAGACGCCTACTCCAAATGGATTGAGTGTGTCATTTTAAATTCAAGCACATCCTCTGCCATGGTAGAAAGTCTACGGGCAATGTTTGCCGCCCATGGTCTACCGGATGTCTTGGTCAGCGATAATGGCCCGTGCTTCACAAGCACTGAATTCCAGGACTTCATGGCAGGCAATGGAATCAACCATGTCAGAACGGCACCATTCAAGCCGGCCTCGAACGGCCAGGTGGAACGAGCAGTGCAGATAATCAAACAGGGGATGGTCAGAATCCAAGAGGGTTCCCTACAAAACCGCTTATCATGCCTCCTGTTGGCCAATAGTTCCCGACCACACTCGCTCACAGGGGTTCCACCGGCAGAGCTGCGAATGAAAAGGACGCTCAAAACCAGGTTATCCCTTATACACCCTACTATGAAAGAAATTGTTGAGAGCAGGCATCAGTCACAATGTGACTACCATGACAGGAATGCGAGGGCATGATGTACTGATGTCAATGACACTGTTTTTGTCCTTACTTACACTGCAGGGCCCAAATGGCTTGCAGGCACGGTGATTGCCAAAGAGGGGGATAGGGTTTTGGTAGTTAAACTTACCAATGGACAAATCTGCCGCAAACACATGGATCAAACTAAAAGGAGGTTCAGCAACCCCATAGAAGAAGCAGAGAAAGAACACGACGTAGAGTTTACTCCACCACAGGTGACCGAACACCAGAACCAAAGGGAGGAGAGCCCAGTTACTGTGGCTAGTCCGGACAGGCCTGAGGCACCGCGAACAGCAGACACTCAGGCCAGCGCCCAACAACCAGAGCCCCAACTTAGGCGCTCTACAAGGGAGCGTAAACCATCAGAGAGACTTAACCTGTGATCCCAATAAGACTTTGGGGGGGGAGGTGATGTCATGTATTCAACTATCATTGTAACACATGTATAAGCTGACCTAAGTTGTACACCTTGAGAACATTGACCACAAGGGGCGAACTTGTGGGAGACACTCCTAACCTGGACTTTCAGGTTTCAAAGAGGACACTCCACCCACCTTCATCACTTGAGGTCTTGGTAATAAAGGTAACTGGTCACAGAGTGACCTTCTCGCAACTATGGGCCTCGTGTGCATTTATATTGTATAGTAAGTACATATCACTCAGACTTTTTAAAAACTCAAGCTTGGGATCACCTAATCATTACTTTCCAATGTATCCACTGTTCTCTGTCATTCCTTTTAACCTTAGTAGTATTATACAATTAAAAAAAAAATCTATTTACATCAAAGGAATGCTAGCCATTTTATGAATTTTTATGTTCAAGGACACATCTCTTCTCGCACTCAGTTTCTCATCTAACTGCCACAGTCTCCCGTGAACTCGCATTTATTTTAAAATCGGTTCATTCAGAAATTGCTGGCTGGTCAACCAAACAAATGATTTTTTTTTTAAAGAGTTAATGAAGAACCCGACTCCAAATTGTGTCCAAAAGTACAATGGTATTTAAGAGTGAAAATGACAAAGTCTCTTCTTGGTTCTATAAAAAGGCATTAACCAGAGCAATACAGAAAGTCAGATTATAGATATAAGCACATGCTTAAGAGGCCCAAAATTCACCACCATTTAACTCCATTTTTTTTGAGCTAAGTGTTTTTGGAGCTAACTTAATTTTTCAAGTTTCGCCAATGGTATAATACCGTCCTTAACAGATAACGGACTTTTTTTTTTTTTTTGAGTACCATTTTTCTGACGTCACTCGGGGTCAAACCCACCCATAACGTCATTTTTGCCCGTTTTTGCGAGTTTCGCCAATAAGGATTTTTTTTCTTTTAAGGACAGCGCTAAGGACTACTTTTTAAAACCTTACCTTACCAAGTTGGAATCCGATCGAAATCGGCATTAACAATGGCTTAGGATTGATTTGTTGTGTTGATCTGTATTTATTAAGTTCCTATTGAATGTAGTGATGCAATATTATCTTTGAATTAGTTCATTGTAAAAGAAAATTATTTTATTTTTAGGACAATATCTACTGTGATAAAACATGCGGCGGGCCATTTGGCCAGGGATGGGGCAGCTGTGGTGGAACTGTCGACAGAATCCGGTGGCTCGGACAGGGAGTTCACCATCAAAACACTCCCACAGTAGGTACAGCACGGGTTAGCTACAGAGTAAAGCTCCCTTTACACAATTATAGAAAAGCAACCATCAGCCCACATTTCCTTCCTCCCACGCCCGGGAACCGGAGACAGCTCGTTCCCTCACGTTACCCTGGAAACCTAAATGCTTGGGCATACGCTAAACAGACTTCATTTCTTCGGCACAAAAAATTAGCTCCACTCTCAAAATGAGAGGTGTTTCTGCGCTGAGCCAAAATTAAAAATAATTTTGGTGAAACTTCAGACTTTTTTTGGGGCATCATTTTGGACTAAAAAAACGGTCATTAATCTGAAATAATGCCAAAAAACAGCAATGTGGAATTTTGGGCCCAAAGTACCCAAAGAATTTTGTTTAGCTATGTCAATGGTAGACAGCATATTGAAGAACCAATAGGTTCTTTGAGAGACAAAGTTGGGTTGAACTTTGAGAGGACCAAAGAATGGAAGATGTGTGGAAGGAATTTCTTGCATCAGCATTCATAAATGTCCTGAATTTTGAAGTTATAAGTGAAACCTCTAATTTTAGTAAATTTTTAGCTAGATCTCAAAAATAAAAGCACTACTTATTTTGGTAACATTGATGTAAGAGAGTATCTGTTCTGATTTTAAAGTTTGTATGCTATTTCATAAAGTTAAAAAATGTCAAAACACCAGAAACAATGTCAAGACTATGGATCCAAGTTTCGGGCCGCGCCTAGAACGGCGCAGCCCCGACCTGGACGCCCGTTTTTCGCGCAACAAAGTGCGCCTAAAAAAACTTAGATTCTCCGGCTCCCTGCTGGTCCTCTGGAGTCGGGCGTGGCACAGCACGAGCTGCAGGGGGCGGAGCCTGGTTCCTGTGCTGAAAACAGTGCCGGGACCTCTGCACATGCGCGCTACAGTAGCTCCAGGCGCCCAAAATTGTGTGGGAGGGACCCGAAGCACGCAGCCCCTAGCCCTGGCCGAATGGCCTCACTGGGGCTGCGTGCAGAAGGCTGCCTCCCACGCCCAGCTCCTGCTTCCCCCCGACCCGACTCGATTCCCGCTCCCCCCTCCGCCCCGACCCCAACACCGACCCGACTCCCGCCCCCGGACTGGACCCGACCTGCGCTCCCCCCCCCCCCCTCCCCCACCTGACCTGACCTCCCTCTCTCTCCCTCCCCGACCTGACCTCCCTCCCAACACTGCCCCGACCCGACCCGCGCTCCCGACCCCCCCCCCGCACCTGACCTGACCTCCCTCTGCCCTCGCCCCCCCCCCCCCACCGACCCGCGCTCCCTCTGCCCTCCCCCACCCGAACCAACCCGACCTCCCTCCTCCCACCACCCGACCCGACCTCCCTCCGCCCCGCCGGCCCGCGCTCCCCCCGACCCGACCCGCGCTCCCGACCCCGGACCCAACCTGCGCTCCCGACCCCGGACCCGACCCGACCCAGCGTCACCTACCTGTAAATCTGGTGCTGGGGACGGGCCCGGCCCGTTCAGGCCTCCCTCCTCCTTCTCCTTCCACCCCCCATCTCCTTTCCCTCCCCCCCCCTTCTCCTTTCCCTCCCTTCTCCCTTCCCTCGCCCCCACCCCCCTCCCTCCCCCTCCTCCTTCCCCTCGCCCCTCCCCTTTCCCTCGCTCCCCTTCTCTTTTCCCTCGCCCCCTCCCCCTTTCTCCTTTCCCCCCTTCTCCTTTACTTTCCCCCCACCCTCCCCTTCTCCCTCCCTCTTTCCTCTCCCCTTCTCCTCTCCCTCCCTTTCCCCTACTCCTCTCCCCCTCCCCCCCCTTCTCCCCCCTCCCCCATCAGAAACACAGACACAGACAGACAGATAGACACTGACAGAGACACACTGGAGGGGGGGGGGGGGGGGGGGGGATCCCAGCATGCTGTTGGAGGGCTCCCGGTGCTGCAGTCGGTAAGTAGAAAATGTTTTATTTTTGATTTTTTAAAATTATTAATTTTTTTTGATTGATTTATTGGTTGATTTATTGATGTTTTTTTATCATTTATTATTGATGATGGCTCTTTATTTGTAAAACTGAAGTGTTTAATGTTTGTAAACTTCCCTTTAAACCCCCCCCCAATTCTTTACGCCCGATTTGTAACCTACACCTGATTTTCTAAAGTGTAGACAAGGGTTTTTCGAGCGTACAAAAATCTTCACTTACTCCATTCTAAGTTAGTTTGGAGTAAGTTTTCACTGCCGAAACTTTGAAAACAGGTGTAAGTGGCCGGACACACCCCCTTTTGAAAAATAAATTCTGTTCCAAAGTGAAACTGTTCTAACTGACTAGAACTGGAGCAAACTAAATGCAGAGAATTTGAATTTCTAAGATACTCCGTTTTACACCAGTTGCTCCAAAAAATCAGGAGCAACTGAGGCCGAAACTTGGGCCCTATACGTCATCGTCATAGGCGGTCCCTTGAACGAGGATGACTTGCCTTCCACATGAGTTCACAGATGTTTCAATGAAGGACCCGATGTTCCAGTCCTGAACTCCAATTGAGGGGGTGGAAGATGCCTGTGCATGGATTTTTTTTTAAACATGTGGTGACCGTTGCACATCAGCCACCACACGGGCTGGACAGTGCTAGGCCTTTATCCAGTGGCAAAGGTTAACCAGGAAAACTGGAGACTTGCTCTGCTGCACGGACCTAGTGCGCGCACATATCGCAGTGTGGACAGGCCCGTGCTGCCCCTGGGCCCTCGGCTCTTCCGGGCCCCGTATCCTCATTCGCCGCACCTCCGCCACGATTTCTCACCGCTCCTTCACCACAACTCCGCCACGATCCCTCACCGCTCCTCCGCCACAAAAACACTCGCCGCACAATGTCAAGACTATAACACAACAGTAATGTCAACTTGTAATACGATATAAGATTAATAAGATTTGTCTCAACTTTGCCAAAATGTTTTTGGGGGAAAAAGCTATTACAATTCAAATCATAAGAATTCAATGAATATCTTTTGGAACTTTCTAAACATATGGATTAGTTCTGAAACAAAATTAGATTCAACATTCAATACTGCAACATATCTAATTATATAAGCACCGTTGTTTCCAAAGCCACTGAGCATATTTAAAGTGTAGCAGATATGAGCATCATCTATTGGTCCATTATATTTCTACACTATCTTGCCTTATTTACATTATTCCATAAGTTGCTCGACAAAATAATTCATACAACACATGCCCAGACCAGACATATTAGAGAATAAATAGAAGGATATGGCAATGTCCTTTAAAAAGTAATCGGAAATGAATCTCTTCCACAGGTTACTATCCTTAATTTTTTTGGTGGTCGGGGGTGTGGGGGGGGGGGGGGGGGGCGTGCTGGGGGCGGTTAGCAAACATACATCAATTGCAATTTTACATTCAAATCCAACATCAAGCGTTGCTTCTAGCTGATGCCAGATTTAAATCCTACAACTCACCTACTCAATATTTATCTCAAACCTACCCTCACAACCCATTCCATGACTGTGTTTCTATTTCCCGTGGTACTCACTATCCATCTCATTGTCATGCTCTTTAAAATTGCATATCTAACTAGATACGACTTTTCCCAGTTTAAGCAGCTCAAAATAAGCCTTCAGGACAGTTGCAGATCCCAATTCCTTGTGATATCATGTCTTTGGATTTCATCTACATATCAAACAAAATATCATGAATTTTCATAAACAAACCTTTTTGCCTTAAGTACTGCTGACATTCTGTGGTATCTCGTGCAGGCAGACTTTGTTGTCTTAAATGACTGCATCAGTATCAAGCACGACAGGCTGACTATCCATACTTCATGCCAAACCTAACCAGTGCATACAAATTTACAAAAAAGACAGACAAAATGACCAGAAGGTCCACTGAACCTCTCTCAAGCAATCATGTTGCAACTAAGCATCATGATCCTCAGTTCTCCCTATCCACCAGCAGCCATGTAATCTACTGGGACAATTTGACACTCAGCCACATAAGAAAATATTAGGACAGGTGACCAAAAGCTTGGGCAAAGAGGCAGGTTTTAAGGAACGTCTTCAAGGAGGGAAGAGAGATAGAGAGGTGAAGAGATTTAGGCGAGGAAATTCGAGAGCTTAGGGCCAAGACAGCTGAAGGCACGGCTACCAATGGTGGGGCGAAAGAAGTAGGATGGATAAGAGACCAGAGTTGGAGGAGTCCAGATATCTCGGGTGGGGGAGGTGGGGGGGTTGTAGGGCTGGAATAGGTTACAGTGATAGGGAGGGGTGAGGCCATGGAAAGATTTGAAAACAAAGATGAAAATTTTAAAATTGAGGCATTGCTGGAAACCCTTTGCAAAAAGAAGTTTCTCCTACTCTTTTAGTGACCATTTTAAATTGATGCCCCCTCATCACTGACTCCCCAAACAGAGGGCACAGTCTTTCACTATTCATGCCATTAACATCCTACATGATGTTATGCCACTGGCATTACACCTTTGCTAAAGGCAATGCACATGGGGCTCATTTCTCTGCTAGGTTTTGGCCTAATCAAACTCTGGCAAGAAACATCAAAAGCTGATATAGTAGTGACAAAGTCCACTGTACACAGAAGTTAGATTATTTTTGTCAGATGTAAGTAGGAGCTACAATATGTATCGGAATCTTTCCATTTTCAAGCTTTTTAAGACCAATTATTGAATCATAATTTGCATAGGATATACAGCACAGTAACAGGCCATTCAGCCCAACCAGTCCATGCCGGTGTTTATGTTCCGCTCGAGCCTCCTTCAGTCTTTCCTCATCTAACTCTATCAGCATAACCCTCTGTTCTCTTCTCCCTCATATGCTTATCTAGCCTCCCCTTCAATGCATCTATACTGTTCACTTCAACCACTCCCTGTGGTAGCGAGTTCCACATTCTCACCGCTCTCTAGGTAAATAATTTTTTTCTGACTTCCCTATTTGATTTCTTGGTGATTATCTTATATAGATGGCCTCTAGTTTTGCTCATCCCCACAAGTGGAAACGCTCTCTCTGTGTCTACTCTATCAAAACCTTTCATAATTTTAAAGACCTCTATTAGGTCACCTTTCAACCTTCTCTTTTCAAGCTTATTCATTCTTTCCTGATAGGTATAACCTCGCATTTCTGGTATCATCCTTGTAAATCGTTTATGCACCCTCTCCAGTGCCTCTATATCCTTTTTATATGGTACCCAGTTTTGTACACAGTACTCCAAGTGTGGTCTAAGCAAGATTCCATACAAGTTTAGCATAACTACTCGGGGGATCAAGGGTTATGGCAAGAAAGCAGGAAGGGGGTACTGAAGTTTCATGTTCAGCCATGAACTCATTGAATGGCGGTGCAGGCTAGAAGGGCTGAATGGCCTGCTCCTGCACCTATTTTCTATGTTTCTATGTAACATCTCTAATTTTCAATTCTATCCCTCTAGAAATAAACCCTAATGCTTGGCTTGCTATTTTTATGGTTTTATTAACCCGCATCGCTACTTTTACTGATTTGTGTATTTGTACTCCGAGATCCCTTTGCTCTTCTACTCCATTTAGATTCTTATTTTCCAAGTAATATGTGACCTCCTTATTTTTCTTACCAAAATGTAATACCTCACATTTATCTGTCTTGAAATTTATTTGCCAATTATATGTCCATTCTGTAAATTTATTAATGTCTTCTTGTAATTTGTTGGGGTCCTCCTCAGTATTGACTATCACCCCCAATTTGGTGTCATCCACAAATTTAGAAATTGATTCCATAGTCTAAGTCGTTAATATAAATTTTGAACAACATTGATCCCAGCACTGATCCTTGTGGGACATCACTTTCCACCTTCTGCCACTCTGATTAGCTACCCTTTACCCCTACTCTCTGCTTTCTGTCTTGAAGTCAGCTAGCTATCCATTCTGCTACTAGTTCCCTGACTTTGAATTCTCTGACCTTATTCATTAGTCTATTATGTGGTAGCTTATCAAAGGCGTTTTGGAAATCTAGATAAATTATATCTACTGCATTACCCTTGTTTACTCTCTATGTTACCTCTTCAAAGAATTCAATGAGGTTGGTCAAGCAAGACTTTCCCTTATGAAATCCATACTGACTATTAATTATTATATTTTTGGTTTCTAGATGTTCCTCTATTTTCTCCTTTAGTAGATATTCCATTTTACAGCCTATTACACCTGTGCCAGCTCTCTGAAATAGCTCTCCAGTTAGCCCCATTTCATTGCCCTTTACCCATACCTTTCTAAAGTTTTATTTTTCAAATATTTATCCACTTCCCTTTTGAAAGCTATAATGTGTTCTGCTTCCATCACTGTTTCTGATAAGGAATTCCATCTCTTAACAATCCACTGAGTAAAACAAAAATCTCCTAACCTCTCCCTTCATTCTTTGGCAATGATCTTAAATATATGTTATCAACTCACCAACCAGTGCAAATAGTTTTATCCTATTTACTTTCTCAAATTTCTCCATAATTTGAAGATCTCGACCAGATCTCCTCCTAACCTCTCATTTAATGAAAGAGCTCCAGTTTCTCTAGTCTCGCCTCATATCCTCAGTATCATCTTAGTGAATCTCTTCTGTACTCTCTACATTGTCTTGACATCCTTCCTAAAGTAGGGCACCCAAACCTGGACACAATATTCTAACTATGGTCTAACCAATGATGTGTTTAAGTTTATATTATCTTTGCTTTTGTACTCAATAGCCCCATTTAGAAATCCTAGATTTCCATACACTTTATTTTAAAAAACAGATTCATCAATTTGTCGTCCCATTTAAAAAATGTGTATCCTAAATCTCTGCTCCTCTTAAAGCTTTGCCATTTGGTGTATATCTCCTCTTATTCTTTCTCTCAAAATCTATCACTGCAGTCCCCCCACATTAAATTTCAGCTGTCATCTATCTGCCCAATCTATTAACCTGTCTATGTCCTTCCAAAATCACTGACACTCTCTTTGCAGTTAACCATGCTCCCTATTTTAGTGCTGCCTTCAAATTTTAATTTTCATTGTGTGATCACGATACAATTTCAGATCATAAATATATATTAACAGCAGTGATCTCAAAACTGACTTCTGGGGGACACCACTGTTTACATCCAGAAAATATCCGTGAACCACTATACTCTGGCTCCGAAATTCCGTGGGGAGTCTACCGGTCTCCTGCCGTAACTCCACTGTAACTCTCAGGAAGCAGTGCAGCGAATAGCTGTTTATGCCATTTCCCTGGGTTTTAGAGGAATTATGGCGGGAGACCAGTAGAACCACCACAAAATTTTGTTTTCTGTCTTTTATAAAAATGCTTTATAATCTATCATTCAACCATGCCTTTGTAACTTAATTTCCCGTGTCCATATGTGTACGCTTTTTGGCTGCTGCTCTGGACCAGAGTTCCATTACTTCCATCTCTTCCTTTTCCCTCTTTCTTCATTACCCTCCTCCAGCCTTCGTACCTCCTTTTCTTTCTCCGCCGTCATGTACTCTACCCTCATTAACCGTGATTCCACTATTCATCATCCTTCCTACTCTCCTGCCGCCGTTCAAGGCTTGCCCCCCTCCTAAATAATTTTATAGCTTCCCTTTGTGCCTCTCTTGGCATCCTTCGAAAGACCAATCGAGGCACTCGTCGCTGCCTCCTAGCGAGCAGCAACCCAAATTGTCCTATGTACTCTCTCCCCACCGTCCCCGCCCAAAGCACCTGCTGCGAGCTAAACACAGCAATCTCCTCACTGTCCCTCCCTGCTCTACCCCTCTGGACTACGCCAGTAAATTAGGTACCATCGCCCCTCTCAGTTTTTCCCTTCAAAATGTATGTTCACTTGTAAATAAGGGCCTTGTCATCCATGACCTTCTAGTGCGCGATCAAATTGGCATCATGGCATTGACGGAGACATGGAATTTGTGATGACACCTTTCCCCTTATTGAAGCTTCCCCACCTGGCTATACTTTCTACCATATTCCACACCCAAACCACCAGTGATTCTGTAGCCCTTTTATCGAAATCACACTTTAAACTGTCTCCCTACTCCTCTGGCAACATATCTCCTCCTTTGGGCATCTTACCTTGTTCCACTACCACATCTTTCTTTCAAAATCCTTATTCTGTACTGCCCATCCAAACATCACACCAATTTTCTCAATGAGATATCATCTCTGCTTTCCTCCCTCTGCACTGAGTGACTTCTCATCCTCTGATTTCAACCTCCATCCCAAATCATCTTGTTCCCTCTCCTGAGATCACAGCCCTCCTTTCTTCCCTTAATCTCACTTCATGTCAACTCCCCCCACCCATATACACAGCCCACCCTCGATTATATCATTTCACGTGGCCTCGCTATCTCCGACCATTTCCTTAAATCACTCTTGACCCATATTCGCCTTCCCCCTCTTAAACCCATTTCTTTTTGGATCCACTCTTGAAAAGCTCTCCCTCAAGTCCCTTACCACTGCACTATCTAATTTCCAATTACCTAGCCTTTGGCCTACTATTCTCCATGATATCTCTGCAGCTACTGACTTACTAAATCACACCTTCTCCACCTGTCTCTACTGAAATCATTACATTCTCTCATCCTAGTCCTTCCCCCTGGTATATCCCTCATTTCCACTTCCTTAAGTCCAAGGGTCGCAAACTTGAACATCTTTAACGGACAACTGGTCTAATCATCCATCACCAGATTTGGCTAGATCAGATGAAGCACTCCCGGATCCTGCTCTCCATCACTAAAACAACCCATTATTCTAAGAT
Organism: Pristiophorus japonicus; assembly: GCF_044704955.1. Taxonomy (NCBI): domain Eukaryota; kingdom Metazoa; phylum Chordata; class Chondrichthyes; family Pristiophoridae; genus Pristiophorus; species Pristiophorus japonicus. The sequence continues at coordinate 103,373,768 of NC_091977.1, forward strand.
AATCCAGGACGGTAAAAACACCAGGCTTCTCTTTTGCACCACTAACCGTCTTCTCAAACCACTCTCCCCTGCCTCCTCCTCCCTCACCTCCATCAATAAATGTGAGGAGCTCATGGGCTTCTTTGTTAAAAAGATCTACAACATCCATTCAATTACTACTGCTTTCAATTCCCTCCCTTTCCCTAGCCCACCAAACTGTACTTCTTCTCCAATTTCCCCCTGGCCTAACCTTAAATTTTCATATTTCTCTCATTTCTCTCCAATCTCCCCTCTTGCCCTTTCAAAACTCATCTTGTCAATGAGAACGACCTGCTCTCTCTTGACACTATTCCTACTAAATTGCTGACAACCTAACTTTCCTTCCTGGCTCCCATGTTAGCAGATATTGTTAACAGTCTCTTTCATCTAATATTGTCCCCCTTTCCTTCAAATCTGCCGTCATCATCCCTCTCCTCAAAAATCTACCCTTCGCCCCTCCGTCCTTGCAAACTATCATCCCATCTCCAACCTCACTTTCCTCTCCAAAGTGCTTGAATGTGTTGTCACCTCCCAAATCCATGCCTATCTTTCCCACAACTCCTTGTTTGAATCCCTCCAATCAGGCTTCCACCCCTGCCACAGTACTGAAATTACTCATACCAAGGTCACAAATTACATCCTAAGTGACTGGGACAGAGGTAATCTATCTCTTCTCGACCTTCTGGACCTGTCTGCAACCTTTGACATGGTTGCACATAAAATTCTGCTCCAATGCCTCTCCAAGTCATCCAGCTGGATAGGACTGCACTTGCCTGGCTTCATTCCTATCTTTGGAATGAAAATAGGAATGAAGCATAGAAACATAGAAAATAGGTGCAAGAGTAGGCCATTCGGCCCTTCGAGCCTGCACCACCATTCAATATGATCATGGCTGATCATGCACTTCAGTACCCCATTCCTGCTTTCTCTCCATACTCCTTGATCCCTTTAGTCGTAAGGGCCACATCTAACTCCCTTTTGAACATATCTAACAAACTGGCCTCAATAACTTTCTGTGGTAGAGAATTCCATATGCTCACAACTCTCTGAGCCATATCCATTGAATCACCTGTAATGGCTTCTCTTCCCGATCCCGCACTGTCACCTCTGGTGTCCCCCAAGGATCTACCCTTGGCCCCCTCCTATTTCTTATCTACATGCTGCCCCTCGGGGACATCATTCGGCAACACAATGTGAGTTTTCAATATACGCTGATGATACCGAACTCTACCTCTGCTCCACCTCTCAAACCAACCCTCCACTGTCTCTATACTATCAGACTGTTTGTTGGCCATCCAACAATGGAGGAGTAGAAATGTTCTCCAATTAACTATCAGGAAAACCAAAGCCATTGTCTTCGGTTCACGCCACAAACTCCATTCTCTTTCCACTGATTCGATCACTCTCCCAGACAACTGTCTAAAGCTGACCAAGTTTGTTTGCAACTTTGGTGTCATATTTGTTCACAAATTGTGTTTTCTACCTCAAATCCGTTCCACCATTAAGACCTCCCATTTCTACCTTCGTAATATCACCCGTCTCTGCTCTTATCTCAACTTAGTTGCTGCTGAAACCCTCCTCCATGCCTTTATCACCTCTAGACTTGATTATTTCAATGCACTCCTGGCCAGCCTCCCTAGTTCTACACTCCATTAACTCCATGACCTCGCCCCTCCTTATCTCTGCAATCTCCTCCAGCCCTATAATCCCCCCTAGACCTCGACGCTCCACCTATTTTGGACTTTTGAACATCCCCGATTTTAAACGCTCCACCATTGGGCAGTCACGCCTTCAGCTGCCTAGATTCTAAGCTCTGGAATTCCCACCCTCAATTTCTCTGCCTCTCCACTTCGCTTTCCTCCTTTAATACTCTCCTTAAAACCTACCTCTTCGACGAAGCTTTTGGTCATCTGCCCTAACATCTCTTTATAAGGCTCGGTGTCAAATTTTGTTTTAATTTGCTAACACTCCTGTGAAGCGCCTTGGGACATTTTATGATGTTAATGGTACTCTATAAATATAAGTTGTTGTTGTTTAACCAGTTTCCTAATCATGCTACCAAATTCCCTTTAATATGGTATACATTAATTTTTATTAACAAGTCTCTTATATGCAACATTATCAAATGCTTTTGGAGATCCATATACATAAAGAATGTCAGACTTGCTGACTATCCTCAATTAACCTGTGTCTTTCTAGAATAGTACAGTTACAACATCTGAAATCCGGCAACGTCGGGATCGAATCCATTCCGGTTTTTGGGTTTTGTCGGATTTCAGACCTCGCTGTTGGCGCTCCTCGCGGCACACCAATTCCTGCCCCTTCTCTGCTCCTCGCTGCCCGCCAATTCCCGCCGCCCGGGGCCCCCCAGCGACGCGTTTTTTACCGGTTTCCTCGTCCCTCGCCAACCGATGCCGCCATCTTGGCCGCCTCAAAAATGTCTGGTTTTCAGACAATTCAGGTTTTCGGAATTCCAGATTCTGGACGTTGTACCTGTATTTTTTCATCTCATAATATGGCCCCTAGAAGCATGCCCACTACTCATACTGATAAACGGTTCGCTGGTCATCTCTGGTCAACCCTCCAGTCCTTTAAAACTCCGTTTCCAAAAATCTTTAAAGATTGTGGTCAGAGTCTCTGCCATTTCCTCTCTGACTTGCCCCAACATTACTTCAATTGAGCTTTTTAAGTGCAAATAAAATAACTTGTATTACATATCGTCTTATCACTTCTCTCAGAAACATCCCATAGTACTTCACATACAATATGTAAAGCGTGAATAAAGTGAAAATTTAAATGTAAATAAAAGACGTCAATCAGTTATCAAGTGAAGAGTTAGTATATATCACACAGAACTGCAGAAACAAGGTTAGGGAGATAATCACAAGTTAAATTTATTTTATAGTGAAGCGCTATGATACTCAAAAAAAACATAGCCCCTTATGCTAATAAAGTTGTTAAGTTCACTTTTAATGACTGATAAACCCTTCAACTGCCCTCGGAGAAAGCAAATGGCCCACCACCTAACCCATAAAGTAACATTAGAGTAGGCTGTAGAGAAAGGCACCTCACCAAACTCCCACTGTAACTCATGAAAGTACTCAAGATTGGTTGTTGAAAGGATTGCAATGGGGAAGAAATAAAAAAGACTTGCATTTATATAGTGCCTTTCACGACCACCAGACATCTCAAAGCTCTCTACAGGCAATTAAATATTTCTGAAGTGTGGTCACTATTGTAATGTGGGACATGTAGCAGCCAATTTTCGTACAACAAGATCCCACAAACAGCATTATAATAATGACCAGATAATCTGTTTTTGTTATGTTGATTGAGGGATAAATATTGGCCAAGACACTGGGGATAACTCTCCTGCTCTTCTTCGAAATAGTGCCATGGGATCTTTTACATCCACCCGAGAGAGCAGACAGGGCCTCGGTTTAAGGTCTCATCTGAAAGACGGCACCTCTGACAGTGCAGCACTCCCCCAGCTAGAGTGTCAGCTTAGATTTTTGTGCTCAAGTCCCTGGAGTGGGATTTCAACCCACAAGAGTTAGTAAATTACACTTTGTAGATAATTAAAATTGTAAAACTTTAATACAAGTCTTTCCTTAACAAAGGCATTACGTGTGTTTGTCACATATAAAAGAAATTAACATTGCAAAATGAAACTAGAAACAGATGCATTACTGTCACTTCCTGTCAACATTTTGCTAATCTGTTGGGAACAGATGCCGATTTAAATAATCTAATAAAATATATATTTAATTCTGCAGAGCACCTTAAGTTTATTAAGCTTGAAGGAAAAGAACTGCACAATTGAAAAATAACGCTATTTTGAACACAATCTGTTAACAAAACATTTATCTAATGCTCCTATGCAAGCTCAAAATGTTGTGCTGATCAATGCAGTGACTGTTACTGACATTGGTTGTGCCTCCACTGAACAGACGGCCACCACAGAATCAATGCTAATGTAATCTGTAACACTGCCACAAGGAACATCTTCAAAGGCACTGGTTTTCCTGAATAACAGATGGAATCTTGGAATGCAATCCCCAAAACACTATTAGAAGTCCCCAAATCCCAGGTTACATTATTACAATTTGACTTATTCTGTCACTGTAAATAAGTGGCCCTGATTAACAGGAATAGCAACAGCTTGGTATATTAAAAGGGCAAAGCTATTTGCTTTTCATTTTAATGGGAAAATCGAATATCAAGGCCAAAAGCTGGGATTGTTCTGCACAGAGAAGGGCAAGAGGAGATTTAATAGAAATGTTCAAAATTCTGAAGGGTTTTGATAAAGTAGATAGGGAGAAACGGTTTCTACTGACAGGAGTGTTGATAACCAGAGGAGATAGATTTAAGATAATTGGTAAAAGGGGGAGATAAGGAGCCTTTTTTTTTTAATGCAGTGAGTTATGATGATCTGAAATGCACTGCCTGAATGGGTGGTGGAAGCCAATTCAATAGTAACTTTCAAAACGGATTTGGATATATCCTTAAAAAGGATAGATTTGCAGGGCTATGAGGAAAAAGCAGGAGAGTGGGATTAATATGACAGCTCTTTCAATGGGCTGAATGGCCTCCTTCTGTGCTGTAAGATTCTATGACGCTACGTGCTCAATTTTCTGGACTGGGGCTTGATCTGATAACCTCCTAACTCAGAGGTGAGAGTGCTTTGACGTAATTTTATCAAAACATTTACAAAATGTGATTTATATTTATTTGAATTTATACAATTTTAGAATACTGACAAAGAAACATTGGAGCTTTTATTGGGGTTCGGGGACTGCATATCAATCCTTCTATCCTTCTATACAATCCAATCCATACAAGTTTCTGCCGTACATTGCCTGAAATGGTCATATGGAAAATAACTTTGGGCAATCACAAGCTAGTTCTTAGTGGACAGGATCTACAGCAGAAAAAACACTCTATTTCAGCTCCAAGCATTATTCTGAGAGAGACCACAGAATAACGTGTGAGAAATGAGAAATTGTCACATTAGTCCAGTATGGGTACTGTGTTGAGGTGGAGTTTCAGCAGAGCAAAGGAAACTTCACTCTGCATCGAATTGTTGTACAGTGAGTCCTTAATGGTGATAGTCAGTAGTTGAAATGAGAAAGTTTTCCATTTCCCAACACTAACAACCATTATCTTTGATAAGCTCAAAAATTCATCAAAAATAAAAATAAATTAATAGTTCGATATTTATTTTGCAACTCTGTAAGGTGGCCAGTAACTCTAATTTGATCACTATTTGAAAACAAAAATGCTTAGATTTGCTGGACGTCTTGCATTCAGACTGAACTGAGGCCCACAGACCCAAGTAAAAAGCATCCTTGAGATGCTCCAACACAATAACAGATCAGCAGCAGCGGAGACCTCTCCAATTCTGTTTCAAACTTAACCAGCAATTTTTAAAAGGAACAAGGACCAAAAAAAACCAATCCTTTAAAAAGAGTGGTGAACTCAATCATTAACGTTCTGTACCAAGGATTTGAGATCATCATCTTCATAGGCAGTCCCTCGGAATCGAGGAAGACTTGCTTCCACTCTTAACATGAGTCTTTAGGTGGTTGCACAGTCCATTAGGAGAACCAAAATCCCCGTCACAAGTGGGACAGATAGTCGTTGAGGGAAGGGGTGGATGGGACTGTTTGCCGCACGTTCTTTCCACTGCCGACGCTTGTTTCCTCATGCACTCGGCGATGAGACTCGAGGCGCTCAGCGCCCTCCCGGATGCACTTCCTCCACTTAGGACGGTCTTTGGCCAGGGACTCCCAGGTGTCGGTGGGGATGTTGCACTTTATCAGGGAGGCTTTGAGGGTGTCCTTGTAACGGTTCCTCTGTCCACCTTGGGCTCGTTTGCTATGAAGGAGTTCCGAGTAGAGCGCTTGCTTTGGGAGTCTCGTGTCTGGCATGCGGACAATGTGGCCTGCCCAGCGGAGCTGATCAAGTGTGGTTAGTGCTTCAATGCTTGGGATGTTGGTCTGGTCGAGGATACTAATGTTGGTGCGTCTGTCCTTCCAGGGCATTTGTAGGATCTTGTGGAGGCATCGTTGGTGGTATTTCTCCAGCGACTTGAGGTGTCTACTGTACATGGTCCATGTCCCTGAGCCATACAGGAGGGCAGGTATTACTACAGCCCTGTAGACCATGAGCTTGGTGGTAGATTTGAGGGCCTGGTCGTCGAACACTCTTTTCCTCAGGTAGCCGAAGGCTGTACTGGCGCCCTGGAGGCGGTGTTGAATCTCGTCATCAATGTCTACTTTTGTTGATAAAAGACTCCCGAGGTATGGGAAATAGGACAGCGCCATGGATCTTGATGACTGGGAGGGGGCAGTGCTGTGCGGCGAGGACAGGCTGGTGGAGGACCTTTGTCTTATGGATATTTAATGTAAGGCCCATGCTTTCGTATGCCTCAGTAAATACGGCGACTATGTCCTGGAGTTCAGCCTCTGAATGTGCGCAGACACAGGCTTGTCCACATACTGTAGCTTGACGACAGAGGTTGGGGTGGTCTTGGACCTGGCCTGCAGACGGCGAAGATTGAACAGCTTCCCACTGGTTCTGTAGTTTAGTTCCACTCCAGCGGGGAGCTTGTTGGCTGTGAGGTGGAGCATAGCAACGAGGAAGATTGAGAAGAGGGTTAGGGCGATGACACAGCCCTGTTTGACCCCGGTCCGGACGTGGATTGGGTCTGTAATGGATCCATTGGGAAGGATTACGGCCTGCATGTCATTGTGGAGCAGGCGGAGGATGTTGATGAACTTTTGGGGGCACCCGAAACGGAGGACGACGCTCCATAGACCCTCGCGGTTGACAGTGTCAAAGGCCTTTGCAAGGTCGAAGAAGGCCATGTATAAGGGTTGCAGCTATCGCGCTGCAAAGATCATGTCCATTGTGCCCCGTAGGGGACGAAATCCGCAGTGTGACTCCGGGAGGAGCTCCTCGGCCACAGGGATAAGACGGTTGTGAGGAGAACTCTAGCGACAACTTTCCCAGTGGCTGATCGCAGGGAGATTCCTCTGTAGTTGCTGCAGTTGGACGTTTCCCCCTTTTTTTAAAAGATGGTCACGATCACTGCATCTCTGAGATCTCCCGGCATGCTTGCTTTCCTCCCTCCAGATGAGAGAAATGAGGTCATGTATCCGCGCCAACAGTGCCTCTCCGCCAGACTTGAGTGCCTCAGCAGGGATTCCATCTGCACCCGTAGCCTTGTTGTTTGTGAGCTGGTGGATGGCTTTTCCTACCTCGTGCGGCGTTGGGGTTTCACTGAGGCCGGTTGTCATATCCTTCAGATTAACCTATCTTCAATCCTCTGTTACAGCACAAGCAGAGTCTATCATTGAAGTACTGTACATTAAACACTTAAAATACTTCTTGAAGTGGGATATGGAGAAAACTGCAGAAACTGAAAATCTGAAATTAAACAGTAAATACTGGAAATACAAGCTTTCCAGTATTTGAAAAGAGGAAACTATAGAAAGTCGAGGTGGAGTTCTGAGTAAGAGCCGATGCCATTCTTTTCAATTTTCAGACATGACTGACCAGCTTTGGATGTGTGACACTATACAAGTTAATCATTGATTTTTTAAAAAATTGTACAGTACAAGAACATGAAAAGTTGCTGTAACAAACTGTGTAAGCTATAATTATTCTGCACAAAGAAAATCCTGTCTTATTTGTAGCAGCTTTTCTATTTCCATTTTTCACTCAATCTAAAACATTCTCCATATTCAATATTTTAAGTACCAATAGGTCAATTGTAAATTATAAATAAGTAGGCATCAAGTGAATAATTTATAGGCATGAATACAATTCAGCTTTCTATCACTACTGTTATTCTGCTGTAGTAGGAATATACATAGAAGCAGAGTGGGAGGTCCAATTCATGCTCATCTCAGGAACACAACATTTTAAGTTCAAGTGTAGCTATTGCTGGAACTCATCATCCCGCATTGAATATCTTTAGGGACATCATTAGGACTGTTTCCACAAGACGCAATTAAAATAGATCTGACAGAAACTCTGAGGAATCGACTAGCTAATTTCAAAACAATTTTATGAATTAAAAAGCAATCAACCAATTGGTGATCTAATATTTGATTTGGAGATGGGACTCAGTATATAAATAATTTAAGTTCAATTTTTAAGATGTTTTCTAGGATTATAGTTTACAAGCCAAAGGGCAGTTCTTACACAAATGTTTTTTTTGATAAAAGCACCAATAGCTTACATAAGAGCAATAGCACTTTGAAAGCAACAAACTTACCTGGCCATTCCTAGACTCGAAAAGCTAGCAGGGACCAGCAGTACATCAACCCTGGAGAAAGGGTGAGTGCCCAGGACACAATGAGCTGCTGAAAGGCACCGAGCCACCAGTGGAAGCAGAACCTCTTGGCTCCTTAATTTCAGACCATCAGGTGCAAAGACACGGTGAGGAATACAATCCTGGGCTTGGACAATAGGGTTTTGGAAACGGCAAGGATAGGCTGGATGTCCACAGGATGGCAGGGCACTAGAAGTAAAAAAATGCAAAAATCACAGGATAAAAAATTATATGTAGAAACAAAGTCAATAAATATTGTTACTGAATAATATTTTTAAATGGATCAAAAGAAAATCAATAGCACTGATTTGATACTCAATTTCATCAGACACAGTCAAACTATTCACAAACCATCTTTGGAAACCAATTATCAAGTATAGAGCTTCCTACTATCCCCAAATCATACAGAATCAATTATCCAAGTTACAATAATTCTAGGGTTTACGATTTTTCAATTTGATTCATATCTGCAGGTTATTAGTGGATTGAATCATTATCATCATAGGCAGTCCCTTGGGATCGAGGAAGACTTGCTTCCATTCCTGAAGTGAGTTCTTTGGTGGCTGAACAGTCCAATATGAGAGCCACAGATCTGTCACAGGTGAGACAGATAGTCATTGAGGGAAGAGGTGGGTGGGACCGGTTTACCGCATGCTCATGGCGTTGAGACTCGAGGTGCTCTGCGCCCTCTCGGATGCACTTCCTCCACTTAGGGCGGTCTTGGGCCAGGGACTCCCAGATGTCAGAGGGGATGTCGCACTTTATCAGGGATGCTTTGAGGGTATCCTTGTAGTGTTTCCGCAGTCCACCTTTGGCTCGTTTGCCATGAAGGAGCTCCGATTAGAGCACTTGCTTTGGGAGTCTCGTGTCTGGTTAAAGAGGAGATTAATGCAATAGTTAGAAAAGACATTAGCTTGGATGATGTGGAATCTATATGGGTGGAGCTGCAGAACACTAAAGGGCAAAAATCGTTAGTGGGAGTTGTGTACAGACCTCCAAACAGTAGTAGTGATGTTGGGGAGGGCATCAAACAGGAAATTAGGAGTGCATGCAATAAAGGTGCAGCAGTTATAATGGGTGACTTTAATATGCACATAGATTGGGCTAGCCAAACTGGAAGCAATACGGTGGAGGAGGATTTCCTGGAATGCATAAGGGATGGTTTTCTAGACCAATATGTCGAGGAACCAACTAGGGGGGAGGCCATCTTAGACTGGGTGTTGTGTAATGAGAGAGGATTAATTAGCAATCTCATTGTGCGAGGCCCCTTGGGGAAGAGTGACCATAATATGGTGGAATTCTGCATTAGGATGGAGAATGAAACAGTTAATTCAGAGACCATGGTCCAGAACTTAAAGAAGGGTAACTTTGAAGGTATGAGGCATGAATTGGCTAAGATAGATTGGCTAATGATACTTAAGGGGTTGACTGTGGATGGGCAATGGCAGACATTTAGAGAACGCATGGATGAATTACAACAATTGTACATTCCTGTCTGGCGTAAAAATAAAAAAGGGAAGGTGGCTCAACCGTGGCTATCTAGGGAAATCAGGGATAGTATTAAAGCCAAGGAAGTGGCATACAAATTGGCCAGAAATAGCAGCGAACCTGAGGACTGGGAGAAATTTAGAACTCAGCAGAGGAGGACAAAGGGTTTGATTAGGGCAGGGAAAATGGAGTACGAGAAGAAGCTTGCAGGGAACATTAAGGCGGATTGCAAAAGTTTCTATAGGTATGTAAAGAGAAAGAGGTTAGTAAAAACAAACGTAGGTCCCCTGCAGTCAGAATCAGGGGAAGTCATAATGGGGAACAAAGAAATGGCAGACCAATTGAACAAGTACTTTGGTTCAGTATTCACTAAGGAGGACACAAACAACCTTCCGGATATAAAAGTGGTCAGAGGGTCTATTAAAGAGGAGGAACTGAGGGAAATCTTTATTAGTCGGGAAATTGTGTTGGGGAAATTGATGGGATTGAAGGCCGATAAATCCCCAGGGCCTGATGGACTGCATCCCAGAGTACTTAAGGAGGTGGCCTTGGAAATAGCGGATGCATTGACAGTCATTTTCCAACATTCCATTGACTCTGGATCAGTTCCTATCGAGTGGAGGGTAGCCAATGTAACCCCACTTTTTAAAAAAGGAGGGAGAGAGAAAGCAGGGAATTATAGACCGGTCAGCCTGACCTCAGTAGTGGGTAAAATGATGGAATCAATTATTAAGGATGTCATAGCAGCGCATTTGGAAAATGGTGACATGATAGGTCCAAGTCAGCATGGATTTGTAAAAGGGAGATCATGCTTGACAAATCTTCTGGAATTTTTTGAGGATGTTTCCAATAAAGTGGACAAAGGAGTACCAGTTGATGTGGTGTATTTGGACTTTCAGAAGGCTTTCGACAAGGTCCCACACAGGAGATTAATGTGCAAAGTTAAAGCACATGGGATTGGGGGTAGTGTGCTGACGTGGATTGAGAACTGGTTGTCAGACAGGAAGCAAAGAGTAGGAGTAAATGGGTACTTTTCGGAATGGCAGGCAGTGATTAGTGGGGTACCGCAGGGTTCTGTGCTGGGGCCCCAGCTGTTTACATTATACATTAATGATTTAGACGAAGGGATTAAATGTAGTATCTCCAAATTTGCGGATGACACTAAGTTGGGTGGCAGTGTGAGCTGCGAGGAGGATGCTATGAGGCTACAGAGTGACTTGGATAGGTTAGGTGAGTGGGCAAATGCGTGGCAGATGAAGTATAATGTGGATAAATGTGAGGTTATCCACTTTGGTGGTAAAAACAGAGAGACAGACTATTATCTGAATGGTGACAGATTAGGAAAAGGGAAGGTGCAACGAGACCTGGGTGTCATGGTACATCAGTCATTGAAGGTTGGCATGCAGGTACAGCAGGCGGTTAAGAAAGCAAATGGCATGTTGGCCTTCATAGCGAGGGGATTTGAGTACAGGGGCAGGGAGGTGTTGCTACAGTTGTACAGGGCCTTGGTGAGGCCACACCTGGAGTATTGTGTACAGTTTTGGTCTCCTAACTTGAGGAAGGACATACTTGCTGTTGAGGGAGTGCAGCGAAGATTCACCAGACTGATTCCCGGGATGGTGGGACTGACCTATCAAGAAAGACTGAATCAACTGGGCTTGTATTCACTGGAGTTCAGAAGAGTGAGAGGGGACCTCATAGAAACGTTTAAAATTCTGACGGGTTTGGACAGGTTGGATGCAGGAAGAATGTTCCCAATGTTGGGGAAGTCCAGAACCAGGGGTCACAGTCTAAGGATAAGGGGTAAGCCATTTAGGACCGAGATAAGGAGAAACTTCTTCACCCAGAGAGTGGTGAACCTGTGGAATTCTCTACCACAGGAAGTAGTTGAGGCCAATTCACTAAATATATTCAAAAGGGAGTTAGATGAAGTCCTTAGTACTCGGGGGATCAAGGGGTATGGCGTGAAAGCAGGAAGTGGGTACTGAAGTTTCATGTTCAGCCATGAACTCGTTGAATGGCGGTGCAGGCTAGAAGGGCTGAATGGCCTGCTCCTGCACCTATTTTCTATGTTTCTATGTTTCTATGTCTGGCATGTGGATGACATGGCCTGCCCAGCGGAGCTGATGGAGTGTGGTCAGTGCTTCAATGCTGGGGATGTTAGCCTGAATGAGGACGCTGACGTTGGTGTGCTTGTCCTCCCAGGGGATTTGTAGGATCTTGCGCAGACATCTTTGGTGATATTTTTCCAGCACCTTGAGGTATCTACTGTACATGGTCCATGTCTCTGAGCCAAACAGGAGGGTAGGTATTACTACAACCCTATAGACCATGAGCTTGGTGGCGATTTTGAGGGCCTGGTCTTCAAACACACTTTTTCTCAGGCAGCCAAAGGCTGCACTGGCGGCTGTCATGTATGTAACCTTCATGTACTGTAACCTTCATAACAACATTACATACTGTATACACACAAGAAATGCACACCTTGACCACAGGGGGTGAACTTGTGGGAGACACTCCTCACCTGGTCATCCAGGTATATAAAGGGAGGTCCCACGCAGGGTCATTACTTCTTGGTCCTGTGAATAAAGGTTCAGGTCACAGAGTGACCTCGTCTGCAGAATGTGCCTCGTGTGAATTTATAGTAGTGTGTAAGGACATTACAGAGGCGGTGTTGGATCTCGTCGCCGATGCCTGCTCTTGTTGATAGGGATATGGGAAATGGTCCACGGTGTCCAGGGCCGCACCGTGGATCTTGATGACTGGGGGGGCAGTGCTGTGCGGTGAGGACAGGCTTGTGGAGGACCTTTGTCTTACGGATGTTTAGCGTAAGGCCCATAGAAACTAGGTGCAGGAGTAGGCCATTCGGCCCTTCGAACCTGCACCACCATTCAATAAGATCATGACTGATCATTCATCTCAGTACCCCTTTCCTGCTTTCTCTCCATACCCCTTGATCCCTTTAGCTGTAAGGGCCATATCTAACTCCCTCTTGAATATATCCAATGAACTGGCATCAACAACTCTCTACGGTAGGGAATTCCATAGGTTAACAACTCTCTGAGTGAAGAAGTTTTTCCTCATCTCAGTCCTAAATGGCTTACCCCTTACCCGTCGACTATGTCCCCTGGTTCTGGACATCCCCAACATCGGGAACATTCTTCCTGCCTCTATTTTGTCCAGTTCCGTCACAATTTTATATGTTTCTATGAGATCCCCTCTCATCCTTCTAAACTCCAATGAATACAGGCCCAGTCGATCCAGTCTCTCCTCATATATCAGTCCTGCCATCCCGGGAATCAGTGTGGTGAACCTTCGCTGCAGTCCCTCAATAGCAAGAACGTCCTTCCTCAGATTAGGAGACCAAAACTGAACACATTATTCCAAGTGAGGCCTCACCAAGGCCCTGCTCCTATACTCAAATCCCCTAGCCAAGAAGGCCAACATACCATTTGCCTTCTTCACCACCTGCTGAACCTGCATGCCAACTTTCAATGACTGATGTACCATGACACCCAGGTCTCGCTGCACCTCCCTCTTTCCTAATCTGCCGCCATTCAGATAATATTCTGTCTTTGTGTTTTTGCCAACAAAGTGGATAACCTCACATTATACTGCATCATCCACGCGTTTGCCCACTCACCTAACCTGTCCAAGTCACCCTGCAACCTTTTAGCGTCCTCTTCACAGCCCACACTGCCACCCAGCTTAGTGTCATCTGCAAACTTGGAGATATTACACTCAATTCCTTCATCCAAATCATTAACGTATATTGTAAATAGCTGGGGTCCCAGCACTGAGCCCTGCGGTACCTCACTAGTCACTGCCTGCCATTCTGAAAAGGACCCGTTTATCCCGACTCTCTGCTTCCTGTCTGCCAACCAGTTCTCTATCCACGTCAGTACATTACCCCCAATACCATGTGCTTTAATTTTGCACACCAATCTCTTGTGTGGGACCTTGTCAAAAGTCTTTTGAAAGTCCAAATACACCACATCCATTGGTTCTCCCTTAGTTTCATCCTCAAAAAATTCAAGATTTGTCAAGCATGATTTCCCTTTCATAAATCCATGCTGACTTGGGCCGATCCCGTCACTGCTTTCTAAATGCACTGCTATTTCATCCTCAATAATGGATTCCAACATTTTCCCCACTACTGATGTCAGGCTAACCGGTCTATAATTCCCTGTTTTCTCTCTCCCTCCTTTCTTAAAAAGTAGTGTTACATTAGCTACCCTCCAGTCCATAGAAACTGATCCAGAGTCGATAGACTGTTGGAAAATGATCACCAATGCATCCACTATTTCTAGGGCTACTTCCTTAAGTACTCTGGGATGCAGACTATCAGATCCCGGGGATTTATCTGCCTTCAATCCCATCAATTTCCCCAACACCATTTCCCGCCTAATAAGGATTTCCTTCAGTTCCTCCTTTCGTACACCTCTGTAAATACGTCGACTATGTCCTGGAGTTCAGCCTCCATCTGTGCGCAGACGCAGTCGTCGTTCGCGTACTGTAGCTCGACGACAGAGGATGGGGTGATCTTGGATCTGGCCTGGAGACGGCGCAGGTTGAACAGGTTCCCAGTGGTTCTGCAGTTTAGTTCCACTCCAGCGGGGAGTTTGTTAACTGAGGTTGAGTATGGCGGCGAGAAAGATTGAGAAGAGAGTTGGGGCAATGACGCAGCCCTGTTTGACCCGGTCCGGATGTGGATTGGATCTGTGGTCGATCCGTTGGTAAGGATCACGGCCTGCATGTCGTCATGGAGCAGGCGGAGGATGGTGACGAACCTTTGGGGGCATCCGAAACGGAGGACGACGCTCCATAGACCCTCGCGGTTGACAGTGAATAGACCCTTATTGAAGTAACATTCAATGAAAATAGATTTGATGGAGTCTGACTTGATATTGGGATTTTTTTTAAGTTTTAATTTTAAAAAGCTTGGTTTCTAATACCCGTATTTCATAGGTAAGCAATAACCTAATTAAAGTATGACATTTTATGTATGCTCGTAACAGTATCTCAAGTACAATTTCATAAGGCAACCTCTTTCTTTCGTATCACTCCTCTCATAACTGAAAGTTAAAGGCAAGTTACATTTGAATCAGAGTTTCTCAAAATGCCTATAAAATCTGCAGTTACAGTTGCATCCATCTAATGAGATACAAATTGGAGGTTGAGTATTTACTCTAAGCAAATGAGGGAAAAAATCTAAAGAATTGACTTACACAAGAGACTTATGCCTTTAACATGGAAAAACATGCAAAGGCATTTCACAGGGGAGAAAAGCAAGCACAAGTATAAATGAAGGAGTTAGGAGAGGTACCAAAGGCATAGGCAAATAGATGAGTTTTGAGAAAGTGTTTAATGGTGGGAACATAGAATGCAAAGTGGAGTGTTTAGGGAAGGAGTTCAGAGGATAAGGTCAAACCAGCTGATGGTGGAATGAAGTGTGTGTTGGCGAGGTGAGAAAATGCACAGATCAGAGATAGAGAAGTGAATGGCTTGGAATTGGACTGAAGATGGAAGACATCGCTGAGGTAAGGTGGGACAAGGTCATCAAGCAATTTGTAGACAACAATGAGGATTTAAAAGTCAAGAACAGGAATCAGTATAGGTCAGCAAGTATTGGTGTAATGGGCAAGCAGGATATAGTGTGGGGAAAGTTGCAGGACAGGATTTGTGCAGCTTGTGGAAGGCGCAGCTTGGCCAAAAAGGAGATATTTGAGAAATCGTCTGAAAGTGACAAAACAGTGGAAAAGGGATTTTGCTGCAGTGGGAGTAAAGTCATGGCTAAGAAAGATGATATTGCAGAGGTAGAAGGAAATGGGGTTTTAAGGTCAGCTCTGGGTCAAACATGACACCAAAACAGGACACAGTCCAGTGCAGCCATAAGGAAGGGAGCTGGAGGCAATGGCAAGGGTACAATTTTCATGGTGAGGCCCAAATATAATGCCCTTGGTTTCACAATGCTCCATTGGAGGAAATTCTGATGTTGGACAGCAGTCTGACAGTCTGTCACTGAGGGCCAATGTATAAATGGGAAGGAGGAAGGAACAACGGGCTCAATTTTCCCCAAGCCCGTTTTCTGGCCTATTGCCAGAGTTACGTCCATTTTTCTAGGGTAGAAATGCGCCGGAAATATGCCAAAGTTTCCCCAATGCATAATTCAAATTTGACTCCACGCAGTGTGTCGAGTCACATCGTCGGGGGTGGAGCCCGCTGTCGGCACCAAAAAACGATGCCGTACCTTCTGCGCACGCGCGGGAAAAGTTATGTTTGACGTCGTTGCAATGGACGCGCATGCACAATACAGTTCCAAGTTGGCAATCGGCCATTTTTAAAGAGCCAGTTGTGTGTGAGAGAAGGCGTGTTGTGGGAGCATTGGAAAAATCACAGCTGCAGCAATACAAGATGCAACGTGGTGCAAGGACCAAGAATTTCTTACAGAAGAAGTGGAGGCACTAGTTACTGTGATTGAGAACAGATGGCAGGAGCTGGACACCAGCAGAGGTCACATAAAAGTTCCACTCAAAGAAAAGAAACAACGCTGGAACCAAGTTGTGCAATGGTGAACACCACGAGATCTGGAGGCAGTGTAAAAAGTGGCAGTACCTTGGTCAAGTAGTTAGTGTAAGTAATATTTTCATTTATTCAATGCAATTGCAATTATAAATGTGACCATCTGTATGTCCCACCCAGCAGAAAGACACCCTCTTTAAAAACTTAGGTTTTCATCTTTGCAGAAGAAGGTGGCACATAATAAAAGGGAAAGAACTCGAGCAGGAGGAGGCCCAGCAAATCTGCACCCACTGACACACTTGGAAGACAGGGTCGCTGCTTTGACGGGTCCTGCCTGGAGAAAAGCAATCACCACTGCACAAGCTCGGCCCACACTCGAGGGAGAGGGTAAGTCCTGCAAGTTCATCGTGGTCCTTCAAATCAGCCTGCTGCCTGGTCTGTGATGTGTGAGCCTACTCATGCCACCCACCCTGCCCCCTCATCTGCTGCTAACCATTTGTCTGTGTTCTGTTATATTTTGCTGAACTTGAGGACAACCCTGATGATGCAGAAGACGATTCAGACGCAGACGAGTCTGAAGAGGAGAACATCTTCCAATCCAACCCTCCAGACCAAGAACATGGGGATGACGAGGAGGGGATGAAGCTCCCTGTTGTACTGACTTTGGAAGAGGTGCTGCTCACGGAGGTAACAGCCCCTTCCGAGATTAGTGTTTTGAGTATTGGTGGGGACATTCCATGGTTTCACACCTTCCGAGGTTGTGGGTCCCAGTGGTGGAGTGCAGCGAGGCACACCCAGGGCCCCACCTTCCAAGGTTGCGGGTCCCAGTGGTGGAGTGCAGCGAGGCACACCCAGGGCCCCACCTTCCAAGGTTGCGGGTCCCAGTGGTGGAGTGCAGCGAGGCACACCCAGGGCCCCACCTTCCAAGGCTGCGGGTCCCAGTGGTGGGATGCAGCGAGGCACACCCAGGGCCCCACCTTCCGAGGTTGCAGGTCCCAGTGGTGGGATGCAGCGAGGCACAACCATGGGGAGGAGGGGAAGGAGAGCTCGACCGCGCCCTCCTGAGATGCAGAATCTAACAGATCTGGTTCAGATGATGTCAGTGAGTGCGGAGAGCATTGACCTTACCCAATCATTCCTGGACAGCATCAGTGGGGTGAGTGATGAGGTAGCGGGACTGTCGGGAGCAGTAACAGGAATTACACGAGAAATGGGAACGATGTCCGGGACCATCAGTGAAGGAATAGTGGCCATGAGGGAGGGAATGTCAGGTAGTGCAAACCACGTCACTGACCATAAGGGAGGGAATGTTAGAGATAGTGCAAACACTGTCACTGACCATGAGGGAGGGAATGTTGCAGGTAGTTCAGACAGTTTTGCTCAACATGAGGGAGGGAAAGTTGCAAGTCATTGAGACACTGTCAGGGCGCATGAGGGGTGGCATGTTGGAGTTATCTGCTGCAATAAGGGAAAACGCCCAGACCCCGCGCCCATTGACAGAATTAACTGTCACTCCCACTCCAATCCCACCAGCCTCTGAAGAGTCCAAAGCCGGGACCTCCAACAAGCAGCCTGGGCCCTCCAACTTGCCGCCTGCCACCGACGCACCCCTCTCAACAGGTGTGCAGTACCCGAGATCTTAGAAAGAATAATCTTGGTAGCAAGCCCAGAAGCAGTGTGCCACCGCCTGTGGGCAGGGGTGGTGGAGAGTCCTAGACCAAGCGCAGTGGGCGGTGTTAGACTGAGGGAGATGAGAGATGGGGGCAGCCTTTCTTTGCTGCTGTTGTTGTTATTGTTGTTACTCTTCTCAAATTAAAAGTTTTTGTACATTATGTAAATTTACGTTTAAAAGTTTGTAAGTGATCTTAAAGAATGATCTGAAAGTAAAGTTTGATACAAGAATCATTTTATTAAAGTCAAGTACAAAATAACTTAGTTAAACTTCTGAATAAAATATATTTTACATTAAAATTGAATCATATTCCATGAACAGAACACAACATTACGGAACAGTTCCAAACAGTAAACATGGTCCATGTGGAATAGTTGTCGCTGAGCCCTCAGGCATCAGTAAAGCATTCACGGATGAGCTGCTGGCGTAAGGCTCGAGCAATTGTTGAAGCGGCACAATGGCCCGCCCTCCTCTACCATTGTGCTTCGGCCTCAGGCACTTGCATGGCTTCCTCATCCTCGTCCTCCTGCTCATCATCTGCATCTTCCACATTATCATCAGCCACTCTCACCTCAGGTGGTTCTTCCACTACCAGGTGCTGCTGCCTCATGTTATGCCACATGCAGCACACAACAGTGAACTGACCGACAATCTCAGGGGAGTACAGCAAGTAGCCTCCGGAATGGTCCAGGCATCGGAAACGCTGTTTCAAGGTGTCAATGGTCCGCTCTATGATGCCGCACGTCGCAATTTGCGACATGTATTCACAGTCAGCTTCCATCCGAGCTACGCGTAGAGGTGTCATGAGCCAGGTGGCGAGGCCGTACCCTTTGTCTCCCAGTAGTCAGCTCCGTCCTTCTGGCTGCTGCTGCCGAAACATGGTAAATATAACGCTGTCGTGTAGGATGAATGCATCATGGGTGCTCCCAGGGTATCTTGCATCAACTGACATGATATGATGCATGTTGTCACACAAAAGCTGTACATTAATGGAGTGGAAGCCTTTTCTGTTCCCGTACATCTCGGAATCCTCCAAAGGTGCTCGCAAGGTGATGTGGGTACTGTTATGTATGTAAACCTCACCAATATGTAAGACTTGCCACTGGGGGGGGGGGGGGACACCTGTGGGAGACCTAAGGGTCACCTGTGCACCCTGGGGAAAGCAGGTATAAAAGGTGATTCACCATGCTGCTTCCCCATTCTGGAGTCTGAATAAAGAGACTAAGGTCACAACAGTTGGGGCTTACAATACAGTGCTGTGGATTTATTCTGAACGCAACAAATTGGCGATGAGTAACGGATCACGAACTTTCACGCGGTCATGGCTGCAGTTGATTTGATTTGTTGATTCGAGAGATTTGTTGAGGGTGATGATTGGGGAGCCTTCATTGAGCGCCTCGACCAGTACTTCGTGGCCAACGAACTGGATAAGGCTGAGACAGCGATCAAGTGCAGGGAGATTCTCTTCACCGTTTGTAGGTCCGTGATATATGGCCTCCTCAAAAATCTGCTGGCACCGGTCAAACCAACGGACAAGTCTTACACAGAGCTGTGTAAGCTGGTTCGGGAACACCTCAAGCCGAAGAAGAGCATCTTAATGGCCAGGTATCGCTCTTACACGCACCATCGCTCCGAGGGCCTGAACGTGGCGAGTTTTGTCGCCGACCTAAGACGCCTTGCGGGACAGTGCGAATTTGCAGGATCCTTGGGGGAAATGTTGCGGAACTTTTTCATGCTTGGAATCGGCCACGAGGTCATTCTTCGCAAACTGCTGTCTGCCAAATCCCTCGATCTGAGCAAGGTCATCGCAATAGCCCAAGCCTTCATATGCACGAGCGATAACACGAAACAGATATCTTCACAGAATCAAAGCTCACCGGCAAGTACTGTGCATAAAATAATGTTTTCAGCAGGCAGAATGGCACAGGGCAGGGCCCACATGACTGCAGAGGTCAGACCTAGGCCTAGAGTGACTCAGAATCTGCCGTGGGGCGTGAATGTGTATCCATTAGCACCATGTTGGCGCTGCGAGAGCAGTCATAGAGCTCATCAATGTCAATTCAAGCCCCATCTGTGCAAGGGCTGTGGAACAATGGGGCACCTCCAGCAAATGTGCAAACGACCTGTGACTCACCACGTGGCAGAGTCAGGAGAGGACGACCGATCGAGCGAGGATCACGATGAACGAGCAGGAGAGGCAACTGAACCTGAGGATCAAGAGGAAGTATATGGGATACACACCTTACCCACCAAAAGCCCTCCGATAATGTTAAAAAGTTGAACTCAATGGCACTCCAGTCTCCATGGAATTAGACACGGGGGCGAGTCAATCAGTTATGAGCCAGAAGGCATTCGAGAGGCTGTGGGGCGACAAAGCACAGCAACCCAAGCTGATTCCGATTCAGGCAAAGCTGCACACCTACACCAAGGAACTGATACCAGTTATTGGTAGTGCGGACATTAGAGTATCCCATGAGGGAGCAGTGCACGATTTACCACTGTGGATTGTTTCAGGTGATGGGCCAACGCTGCTTGGTAGAAGTTGGATGGGGAAGATTTGATGGAACTGGGAAGACCTCTGCGTACCTTCTCCGGCGAACGAAGTCTCCCCTGCTCAAAGGCTGAACAAACTCCCACCTTCAGCTGAACCAGGCATCGAAGTGCAGATCCATTTGCAGATTCCCGAGGCACAGGCCGCTCATCACGACCACGAGGTGGTGAAGGTCAACCGAGCAACGGTACAGGCATGGTACCCACCACCCGAAGCCAACGACCTCTTCGCGACGATGGAAGAGGTTCCAGGTCGACCATCCAGAGTGGGCTTAGGCCAAAACAATTCGAATGCGTCTTCCTGACGCCAGAGGCTAAATCCCTGGGGAGGAAGATCGCGGCAGTCGGCATCACGGACACGGACGGGAGTGCATCCAGACCACAGGACGAGAGAGCGTCCAGACCACAGGATATCGCCGCAACAGAACAGAGGCATGTGTTGCCGACCAAGGAAGGTGACTGGGTTTGGGGCAAAGGTAAAGGGGCGGCCGCTGAGAAGGCCAGGAACCCACTATGTTCCAATAAGTTGTTTGCACTATGTAACCCATGTGAGCGTTCTTTCACGACTATCATATGGGGTCGGGGGGACCTTACAACAAGCCAAAGTAGCGGGCGAACACCAACCGGTCGTATATGTGTCTGTCAAAGTACTTGTAACAAGTGATGTGTTACCGCACGGGGTCGGGCGTGTTGTACAGCAAGCCAAAGTAGCGGGCGAGCCTCAACCGGCTGTATATGTATCCAATAAGTTAACCAAGGCAACAGCTTGGGTTCACGGGACAAAAGAGACATACCGAAGAAGGTCCCAATATTTGCTCGAATCAGACAAGCTGTTCATCCCACAGTTTTGGGAGAGCAGAGGCATCATTATCGATGCATTGTTTCGAGAATGTCTAACACTGTCAGTGCACTGTAACATGATCCGCCATGGGTCAGGCACTGGGAATGGCGCTAATGCCCTCAGTTGGCTACCGCTGCCCACCACCGGAGTGGAAGCAGCGTAGCCTGCAGATCCACATGTGGTCGTGGAAGTGCTTGAAAGTGAGGGGTCAACCGTAACACGCCCCCAGTTTAGAACCTGGACCAGCCAGGATCCCACGTTACACCTGCCAAAGGTGAACCGCTAGATGGGATGATGCAGCTTATCCGTTGCAAAGACGAAAGACTCATCCCATCAGATTGCCCCCTATGGGACAACCCTGCAACATTGCAAAGAAAGGCAGGGAGGCTACATGGTCGGTGCTCCGGAGAGTGATGTTATATATGTCTGTAAACCTCACCAATATGTAAGACTTGCCACTAGGGGGCACACCTGTGGGAGACCTAAGGGTCACCTGTGCACCTTGGGGCAAGCAGGTATAAAAGGGGATTCACTATGCTGCTTCTCCACTCTGGTGTCTGAATAAAGAGACTAAGGTCACAACAGTTTGAGCTTACAATACAGTCCTGTGGATTTATTCTGAACACAACAGGTACAATCAATGCAGCCCTGTACCTTTGGGAAGCCAGCAATCCCGGAGAAGCCCACAGCCCTGTCATGGGTTGCGTGGGCGGTCATAGAAACATAGAAAATAGGTGCAGGAGTAGGCCATTCGGCCCTTCGAGCATGCACCACCATTCAACAAGATCATGGCTGATCATTCACCTCAGTACCCCTTTCCTGCTTTCTCTCCATACACCTTGATCCCTTTAACCGTAAGGGCCATATCTAACTCTCTCTTGAATATATCCAAACTGGCAACAACTCTCTGCGGTAGAGAATTCCACAGGTTAACAACTCTCTGAGTGAAGAAGTTTCTCCTCATCTCAGTCCTAAACGGCTTACCCCTTATCCTTACACTATGTCTCCTGGTTGTGGACCTCCCCAACATCGGGAACATTATTCCTGCATCTAACCTGTCCAGTCCCGTCACAATTTTATATGTTTCTATGAGATCCCCTCTCATCCTTCTAAACTCCAGTGAATACAATCCAAGTCAATTCAGTCTCTCCTCATATGTCAGTCCTGTCATCCCGGGAATCAGTCTGGTGAACCTTTGCTGCACTCCCTCAATAGCAAGAATGTCATTCCTCAGATGAGGGCGGCAAAACTGAACACAATATTCCAGGTGAGGCCTCACTAAGGCCCTGTACAACTGCAGTCAGACCTTCCTGCTCCAATACTCAAATCCCTGGCTATGAATGCCAGCATACCATTTGCCTGCTTCACCGCCTGCTGCACCTGCATGCCAACTTTCAATGACTGATGAACCATGACACACAGGTCTTGTTGTACCTCCCCTTTTCCTAATCTGCCGCCAGTCAGATAATATTCTGCCTTCGTGTTTTTGCCACCAAAGTGGATAACCTCACGTTTATCCACATTATACTGCATCTGCCATGCGTTTGCCCACTCGCCGAACCTATCCAAATCACCCTGCAGCCTCTTAGCGTCCTCCTCACAGCTCATACCGCCATCCAGCTTAGTGTCGTCTGCAAACTTGGAGATATTACACTCAATTCCTACATCCAAATCATGAATATATATTGTAAATAGCTGGGGTCCCAGCACTGAGCCCTGCGGCACCCCACTAGTCACTGCCTGCTACTCTGAAAAAGATCCGTTTATCCCGACTCTCTGCTTCCTGTCTGCCAACCAGTTCTCTATCCACGTTAGCACATTACCCCCAATACCATGTGCCTTAATTTTGCACATCAATCTCTTGTGTGGGACCTTGTCAAAAGCCTTTTGCAAGTCCAAATAAAACACATCCACTGGTTCTCCCTTGTCCACGCTTCCAGTTACATCCTCAAAAAATTCTAGAAGATTTGTCAAGCATGATTTCCCTTTCATAAATCCATGCAGACTTGGACCAATCTGTCACTGCTTTCCAAATGCGCAGCTATTTCATCTTTAATAATTGATTCCAACATTTTCCCCACTACTGCTGTCAGGCTAACCGATCTATAATTCCCTGTTTCCTCTCACTCTTTTCTGAAAAAAGTGGTGTTACATTAGCTACCCTCCAGTCCATAGGAACTGATCCAGAGTCGATAGACTGTTGGAAAATGATCATCAATGCATCCACTATTTCTAGGGCCACTTCCTTAAGTACTCTGGGATGCAGACTATCAGGCCCCAGGGATTTATCGGCCTTCAATACCATCAATTTCCCGAACACAATTTCCCACCTAATAAGTATTTCCTTCAGTTCTTCCTTCTCACTTGACCCTCGGTCCCCTAGTATTGTTGGAAGGTTATTTGTGTCTTTCTTCGTGAAGACAGAACCAAAGTATTTGTTCAACTAGTCCGCCATTTCTTTCTTCCCCATTATAAATTCACCTGAATCTGACTGCAAGGAACCTACTTTTGTCTTCACTCATCTTTTTCTCTTCACATATCTATAGAAGCTTTTGCAGTCAGTTTTTATGTTCCCAGAAAGCTTCCTCTCATACTCTATTTTCCCCCTCCTAATTAAACCCTTTGTCCTCCTCTGCTGAATTATAAAATTTTCCAAGTCCCCAGGTTTGCTGCTTTTTCTGACCAATTTATATGCCTCTTCCTTGGATTTAACACTACCCTTAATTTCCCCTGTTAGCCACGGTTGAGCCACCTTCCCCGTTTTATTTCTACTCTAGACAGGGATGTGCAATTGTTGAAGTTCATCCATGTGATCTTTAAATGTTTTCCATTGTCTATCCATATGCCTCAACCCTTTAAGTATCACTCACCAGTTTATTCTAGCCAATTCACGCCTCATGCCGTCGAAGTTAGCTTTCCTTAAGTTCAGGACCCTAGTTTCTGATTTAACTGCGTCACTCTCCATCTTAATTCTACCATTAGAATTCTACCATATTATGGTCACTCTTCCCCAAGGGGCCTCGCACAACAAGATTGCTAATTAGTCCTTTCTCATTACACATCACCCAGTCTAGGATGGCCAGCTCTCTAGTTGGTTCCTCGACATATTGGTCAAGAAAACCATCGCTAATAAACTCCAGGAAATCCTCCTCCACCTCACTGCTACCAGTTTGGTTAGCCCAATCAATATGTAGATTAAAGTCGCCCATGATAACTGCTGTACCTTTATTGCACGCATCGCTAATTTCTTGTTTGCTGCTGTCCCCAACCTCACTACTACTGTTTGGTGGTCTGCACACAACTCCCGCTAGTGTTTTCTGCTCTTAACTCCACCCATTCCGATTCCACATCATCCAGGCTAATGTCCTTCCTTACAATTGTGTTAATTTCCTCCGTAACCAGCAACGCCACCCCACCTCCTTTTCCTTTCTGTCTATCCTTCCTGAATGTTGAATACCCCTGGATGTTGAGTTCCCAGCCTTGGTCACCCTGGAGCCATGTCTCCGTGATGCCAATTACATCATATCCATTAACAGCTATCTGCGCAGTTAATTCGTCCACCTTATTACGAATACTCCTCGCATTGAGGCACAGAGCCTTCAGGCTTGTCTTTTTAACACACTTTGACACTTTAGAATTCTGCTGTAAAGTGGCCCGTTTTGTTTTTTGCCTTGGGTTTCTCTGCCCTCCACTTTTACTATTCTCCTTTCTATCTTTTGCTTCTGTCTCCATTTTATTCCCCTCTGTCTCCCTGCATAGGTTCCCATCCCCCTGCCATATTAGTTTAACTCCTCCCAAACAGCACTAGCAAACACTCCCCCTAGGACATTGGTTCCGGTCCTGCCCAGGTGCAGACCATCTGGTTTGTACTGGTCCCACCTCCCCCAGAACCGGTTTCAATACCCCAAGAATTTGAATCCCTCCCTTCTGCACAACTGCTCAAGCCACATATTCATCTCAGCTTTCCTGCAATTCCTACTCTGACTAGCACGTGGCACTGGTAGCAATTCTGAGATTACTACTTTTGAGGTCCTACTTTTTAATTTAACTCCGAGCTCGCTAAATTCGACTTGTAGGACCTCATCCCATTTTTTTACCTATATTGTTGGTACCTATATGCACCACGACAACTGGCTGTTCACCCTCCCTCTTCAAAATGTCCTGCAGCCGCTCCGAGGCATCCTTGACCCTTGCACCAGGGAGGCAACATACCATCCTGGAGTCTCGATTGTGGCCCCAGAAATGTCTATCTATTCCCCTTACAATAGAATCCCCTACTACTACAGCTCTCCCACTCTTTTTCTTGCCCTCCTATGCAGCAGAGCCAGCCAGGGTGCCATGAACCTGGCTGCTGCTGCTCTCCCCTGATGAGTCATTCCCCTCAACAGTACCCAAAATGGTGTATCTGTTTTGCAGGGGGTGACCGCAGGGGACCCCTGCACTACCTTCCTTCCACTGCTCCTCCTGTTGGTCACCCATCCCCATCATGGGGAACTTTATGAAGCCATTCCTCCACGCATACAGTGCAGCTGTCACCTGGCGAATGCGGACATCTGTTGCATGTTGATAGTGCACACATCCCCAGTTGTAGCTTGAAACGATCCGGAGGCATAGAATGAAAGTACAGCCGTAACCTTCACTTCAACTGACAAAGCAGTCCTCCTGATGTTTCGAGGTTGCAGGTCTGCTTGGACCAACACACAGATCACAGTTACAACTTCTTTGCGGAAATGCAGCCTTCTGACACAGTCTGCATCACTCAGGTGGAGGTACGATGCCTGTCTTGATATACCCAAGGTGGGTAAGGCCTCCTGCCCAGCACCCTATGGGCTCTGATGTTCCTGATGCGATGACGTCGAATCAATTGTCTCCTACCTAGCACCATGATGCAGAAGGCTCACAGAAGGTATAGCATTGTCAGTATTGGCCCCATACTTAAATTTAACTTTTGAAAGCAGGCAGGCAGGACAAGTTCGCAGTTCTCTCTCTCCCCAAGGTCTATATGGATAGACCATACCCAAGTTCTTGTGACTTCTCCTCTCTCCACCTCCCCCCCACATTCATTGCACATTGCAGTGTTCTTGACTCCCTCCAAAATCTTCGATTTAAAAACAATGGCGTCTTTCAGCGCCAATTTGTCAATGTGCGCTGGTTTGCTTAAGTGCCCAGAAGGTTTTTTGGGAGTAGACAGATACGCCGATCTAGGAGGAAAAAATGTTGGCCAAACTGCGAAAAATTATAAAAACCACTGCAGACATGATGTCAAAAAAAACTGGCCTAGAAAAATCCTAACTAAGTCAGTTATGTCAGCGCAGATCGTAGGGGAAAGTTGGGAAAAAACACACCAAAAAAAAAGGCGGACGCCAAAAAACCGGCGCAAATGGCCGGGGAAAATTGAGCCCAAAGTTTGCAAACTTGTGAGTACAGTGCAGGAGTGGGAGGAAAGGTTGTGAAAGAGTGGTGGTGTGATCAAATGTGCCAATCACCGTGGTGATGTCAAGGAGGGATAATGTGCTGCAATTGCAGTCACAGAAAACATCATTGCTGCCGGTCTTAGTGCTTTGGGCAGGCCAAAATCCAGATTGAAGGGATTCAAACAGTGAGTTGTGGGAGAGGTGAACACAGAGTTGGGGAGTGACATGTTCAAGGACTTAGGAGACGGTGGAGAAAACAATGAAGATCGGAAATGGAAGTGAAAGATTAGTTTATCCATTTCATGGCACCTTTTTTCAAATTCATATCTTGTCCTAACTGAATATAGATGCCCCACATTAGTTTTTTTTAAAGATTTCTTATGGGATTAAAAATGTAAAAGTGAGTTACTGCTCCATCCATTTATATTGTAACATTTGAAATTATGTGGCCTACAGTATGCATAAATTAGTGGATTGATATTTGAGCTACAGTTCATTGTTACATCATCAGGATTTTCGGCTCCCTTGTGCCTCTGGTAGCGCCCTGGAGGGGCGGTAAAGGATGTTTTTAGGTGTATCGGTGGCTGTCTAGCTTTTAATACGGCAAATTCGGCTCAGAATTTACAGCAGTGCAAAAACCTACCACTCTGCCCTCTGGTTTCAATGAGATCATCACATCAATCGTCGTGCAACCTTCCGCTAGTGGCCCGGATGCAAAATTAGGCCCCAACTCCCCATTATACACCCGCCCCAGGAAACGCCTGAAAAGACAGATGTTACCAGGGTGCAGCAGGCTGTATTTGCGGCGTATTTAAAAGAGGGAAGGAGGATCCTAAATCGGAGGTCACATTAACCAATGGTTGGGCACAGCACACTGCGTGAAGCTCCGACTTGAAAGCGGCAGTTTTATCTGCCATTACAGTGTCCTTACAACCTCAGTGAGAGAATTTAATGGGGGCAGTACTAGTTCACCAGCATATCATGCTCCATGCTATTGCTTGGCGGCGTCAAAATAGAAGAACGGCTCTTGGTCATGTTGGCCAATGCATGAGAGGCATATGACGTCTGGGGAGGAGGGCTTACCCCCCACGGGTTTAAAGGCACCATCGCTCATACCTCCAGCTCTCCGAGGAACAGTGTGTGAGAAGGCTGCACATCCGAAAGAAAGTGCTGACACAGATATGCCATCTACAAGCAGAACCACAACCTTCCAGCGCCAACAGGACTGCGCTACCCGTCGCAGTGAAGGTGACTGCGGCGCTGGTCTTCTATGCCTCTGGCTCCTCCCAGGCAGCAGCAGGGGGCATATGCAGCATTTCTCAATACGTTACACATCGCTGCATTTGGCACATCACAAAGACTCTGTACGGCCGCAGAATGTACTTCATAAAGCAGGGACAGACAGAAGGAGCGGGCATTTGGGTTTGGCAGAATTCCGGGCTTCCCGAGGGTTCAAGGAGCCATTGACTGCACATACGTGACCTTGCGAGCACCATTCCACAACGCAGAGATATTCAGAAACTGAAAGGTATATCATTCCCTAAACGTGCAGCTGGTCTGCAACCACAGTCAGCGCATCCTCTGAGTGAATGGCCGCTATCCAGGGAGCGCACATGATGCTTTCATCCTGTGTGAGAGCACTGTGTCACAATTGTTTCAGCCACCATGGGAAGGGCACGGCTGGCTGCTCGGGAACAATGGATACGGCCTAGCCACCTGGCTAATGAGCCCCCTCCGCAACCCCACCAGAAGCCGAGGAGGACTACAATGAGAGCCATGCAGTCACCCACAACATCATCAAACAGACAATTGGGGTGCTAAAGCAGCACTTCCGATGCCTGGACCGCTCTGGAGGCAGCCTTCAACATGTCTCCGAATTCACTGCGGTGTGCTGCATGCTGCACAACTTGGCCATCAAGAGGGGCCAGGCATTGCCAGTGGGAATTGCAGGCCCACCTCAGGAGGAGGAGAATGACCAAGAGGAGCCTGGCGAGGCCACCATTGCACAGCCACCCCATCCACGGGGAGGCCGCGTCGAGATGCTGCTGGACCAAGAGCTGCACGTCGCCAGCTGGAATGGAGGAAGCTGAGAGTTTCAGCTAAAAATGGCAACGTTATGTGCCACCATTAAGGCAAATCTTTGGAATGATACATACGTCACCAATGGCAAATGGTCAGAGTGAAAATTTACTCCGACAAAGTAACAAATAGTTCCCCCGCCCCCCCCCCGCCAACAAAACAAAACAATTCAATAAACAGCGTTCTGCTGCAAGGCACTCAAGAACAATGCATTTGATTACTTCAACTGAACTATTTACAAGCGGCATTACAATACATGAGGGTATTTCCACAAGGTTCTCACATACCTTAAAGAGACTTGCCCTGAGATTTCCCACCCCTTCCCTTCATCCCCCTCCCACATCTGCTGCTCCTCCTCAATGAGACCTCAGTGCCAACAGCAAGGCTGCTTGAGGGCTGCTGTGCTGGCCAGACAGTGCAGACGGCCTAGGAGGACGCCCTGGACCAGGAAGGCCCAGCTGCAGACTGTTGCACCTCAGCATTGCTGGCAGCAGTCTCTGATGGCTCGGGTAAGGTGCATGGTGGGAGTGTCAGTGGTGGGAGTGGGAATGCTGTCATGGTGATGAAGGACAGCACCTACCATTTCCTGGGAACCAATGACACTCACATGGGGCTGGGCCTCAGCTTCCGGAGCACGATGTGTCACATCAACTTGCTGGCCTGCTTCGGCACCGTCACTTCCTCGTTGGACAGTGGGGAAGACAGAGAGGATGGCAGCAGTCAGTGACCGCATGACATCACCAAGCTGGAGTGCAGCTTATGCATGCGATGCAATCGCTGCTGCAACCACGCCCAAGGCACTGCCACACACTGTGGAACCCCACTGTTGCTGCTGGAGCCCATCTGCCTCTGTGAGCATCCAAGAATGGCTGGCTGGAGTCCTCAGATGCACGTGCAATCTCCGCCACATTCACAGCAAGTGTGACTATGCTCTGTTGGACCCTCACCAATGTACCTATAAGTTTGCAGTGCATTTCTGTGTTCTCCCTGGACATTGCCACCAAGTCCAGGTCTCCCTGTTCTTGAGCAGGACCTACTGTGCTGGCTCACCCTCTGGGAAACTATCCTCCGAGCTTCCTCGCCCACTCAGCGTTGCTGTAGGCCACTGGGGCCAGGAGCCTCCGAGTCCACAAACCCCTCTAAATCGCCATCATCCCCTGATGTTGTGTCCCCACATGGTGCAACTGGTGGGCCCCGGCACTCGGGCAGCAGACTATCATCCCCTCCCTCATCATCTGCCCTGTGGTCAGATGTTGATGGCTCACGGGAAGGCTGGGTGTTTGTGGCTGGTCATCTGTAAGCACAAAATAACAGACGTGTGGTTACCAGCAAGGGAGGGGGCAGGGTGATAACAGGAAGATGGCATTGGACATGTATATGCAAAAGGGCTAGGCCATTTGATTTAGGGGTCAAGGAAGTCACACCAGTCGCAAGTGTCATTCACATACCGTTACTACCCGAAGGGGGCTCGACATCGCCCCGGCCACTGTGCTCCACCTCGGTGAGCTCCAGCAGCTCTGGCTGTCCGCTTCCTGTACAACATTGTTCCTCTCCATTATGGGAAAGCTTGGCCTGGCAATAAGAACAACAAGAAGGGTCCATCTCCACTTGTGCCACTGTGCAAACTTGTTCAGTTCAATCTCTGTGGCTGTTGACTGAGGTTTTTCAAAGACTGGAGGGAGGTGAGAGGCAGATAGCAAAGCAGCTCAGGGTGATATTTGGACAATGCATATCAACAGTGGGAGTGGAGTGCTAGGAGGGTTGACAATGATTAGGAGCCAAGAGGGCACGTGTATCCCCTCCCTGCAGAGGAAATTGCTGAAGAAGTGAGCCTCCAGCTTTCGCTGGATTCAACAACCCACGCCATGGCCTGCAACACATTGAGAAGGGGCAGCTCCATCAAAGACTTAACACTGTGTGAGACAGTGATCTTGCAAGCATAGCAGGCCTACATAAATGTGAAGGGTACTCACCCTGATGACCCTCATGACGTCATTGAACTTCTTGCGGCATTGTGTGCCAGTTTGGCCACCGTGTCTGCCGCTGACACCTCCTGGGCAATCTTGCTGCAAATTCTCCGAAAGATGCTGGGCACCGGACTCCTTCTACCTATCAGATGGAGTGCAGACCACCTCCTCTCAATGGCCTGCACCAAGACCTCAGCTGCCTCTGGAGAGAATCGCGGTGCATGCTGCCTGCCCTCTTGCTGCTCCCACTGTGTTGGAAGTGGGCAGGGTTATCTGCGCATGCGATGGAAAATGCCGCACCCTGAAACACTACCTGCATGCACGAATTTTGTAACTTTTTTACCGCCGGATTTTCAGTTGGGGCGCAAAATATTTACTGGTGAAACGCCTGATTTTGCATCCCCGATCATCGAACCTCTTTTTTTTGGTGAATTTTTCAGATGAGGGCGCAAACTTTTCCCAGGTGGTACCAGAACCGCCCCGCTGCCATTAACTCCCCGAAATCACAGAAGCCAAAAATTCAGCCCTGAGAGTTTATCCCATATTTCCATTACAGAGCCTTGAATTTAATTTCACTGTAAGAAACACAAACCTGCAGCTTCCATTTATACAGGTTGAGGATGAAAATGATGGACTAAGCATCTTGGATCTAAAGGTGCATTCAGGTTTAACTTCAACCCAGTATCCAACTGCAATGGTGAAAGTAGATGCCGGCATAAGCATGGTCACATAATAAAACCATTTTGAGAAAGCTGAAATGAAAGAAACATTTTTTAAGACTCAATAATTTCTACAAAACACCCGTTTCCATATTTACCTTCTCAATATAATTTGGGGAAAAATACATTGCATTAGCAAATACCTTTATAAATAAACAGCTTCCTTCAAGTCATAGAATCATAGGGCTAGAGTTTCCTTGTTTTATGCATGCTTAACGCCCACTTAATATCCATTTTACCGCTGAAATGACATAATGCCCGTATATCGCCCATTTAGCCACAAAACGGAAACTGACAGACATTTTTCGGAAACTTATCGCCGAGCATTACTTTCCCCATGTGCGTAACGCCGGAAAAAATACCGCCCAGCCACTTTTTTGGGCGGAATCATCAGAATGGGCGAAATCTACAGTCATAATATTGCCCTGCGTTACTTTCCGCACAGAATTAACACCGAGATTCAATAATATCGCCCGTCCATTTTTTTTTTTGTCATAAAGAGCACATTTGGCGAAACTAACGCCCAGGAGATCACTCACCATCACTTTCACCACCTCACACACATCGCCCACAATATCGCTCGCCCAAAAAACCACCCAGAAAAAGTGGAACTATTCTGAATTAAACCAGTGGTGTGGCTGCCATTTTTAAAATCGCAGTTTGCTTCATTCAAAAGACTGCTTCAACTTTGAGGGAGTTTGCATTGACTCTGGAGTTCTACTTAGGTGAAGTGACCATCTCAACAGACATACTTTTAGACTCTGGACTATTTACTCGCGGAGTATTTTAGTGAGGAAATTATTGCTTCTGATCAATCGCTATTATACTTTCATTGCTATGGGGCCAACCATTTCTCAGCCTGCATCGATTAATACGCTGCAGAGTGCAGATGGCTCAATGTGTAATGCACATCATTATGTCCTCAATTTAAGACATGCAAGAATGAGGAGGAGGGCCAGACCATACACACCCCGCACGTACAGGGAAAAGAGGTCTTACCTCGACTTGGCCGACCACACCTGCCTTCGGAGACTGCACTTCCACAAGGTGGTGATCAATGAAATATGTGAACTCATCAGACCACATCTGCAGCCTGCAATCAGGACATCTGTGACAGTTGAGGTCAAGGTCACCGCGGAACTGTCTTTCTACCCGTCCGGATCCTTTCCGGGCTCCGTGGTCGAGGTTTCCCCTCTGTCTCACCATGCCACCCATCGCTGCATTAGACAGGTCATGGAGGCCCTGTGCACGAGAAGGATGGACTTTATCAGCTTCCCCATGACCACGGAGGCTCAGACTGACAGGGCTGGAGCATTCTACCGCATTGCTAAGTTCCCCAGGGTGCAGGGAGCTATACAGTGCACTCACATCGCCATGCGGCCACCTCCTCAGGACCCAGAACAGAAAAGGATTTCACTCCCTGAAGATCCAACTAGTTGTCGACCACAACCCGATCATAATGGCAGTGAATGCCAAATATCTGGGCACCTTCGATGAGGCTCACATCCTGCGTGAGAGCGCTGTCTCTGACATCTTTAAGAGTCAGCCACAAGGACAATGCTGGATGCTTGGTGATAACAGATATGGCCGAACCACCTGGCTGATGACCCCCCTGCGTGACACCCACACCGATGCCGAGAAGCGATACAATCAGAGCCACAGAGACACATGTAATGTGGTCCAGAAAACAATAACTGTGCTTAAGCAGCGCTTCAGATGTCTGGACCACTCAGGAGGGGAGCTACAATACAATCCTGAGCAAGTAGATAAATTTGTGGTCGTGTGCTCCATGCTGCACAATCTGGCTATCAGGAGGGGTCAAGAATTGCCACAAGAAACAGATGCTCCACTTCAGGAGCAAGAGGAAGAGGACGACGAGGGGCTGGACGCTGACCTCGGGCGAGACAATCAGGTTGGCTATGCAACCATGCCCACGACCCCCTCCACAGACCACAGGAAAGAGCCCGTGGTGGCTACATAGCTGCAAGACTCTTATGTGAGAAGCTGATATCTGAACGATTTGCCTGAAAGAACGTTGCTGTGAGTGACAATGCTGCCACACTACTGTGTGTATGCAGCTCAGACATCAATGGTGCCCATCACCTTGGTGCCAGTTAAAGTTTATGTTGATTGAAGTTAAGTCTTATTTAACCCTTTCATGTTAAGGAATCACTAGTGTGTAAAGGTCCAGCTATCTGAGACAATGCGCAACAAGGTTATGTTCAATAAAAAAAACATTGGTCTGAAATCAAAAGTATCACGGGCAAAAACACCCAACCCCCACCCACACCCTACTTTTTCCACAATTGACATCAATCAAATGTTCAACATGTCCAGCAACACAGAATAAAGATGCAAAGCAGGAGGGTGGCCCCCTTCCCCCATACATTACAACAAATTGCAGACACCCAGATGGAGATATAACACAGCCATCACCTGTGGACATGCACCTCACTTTCCTTCCCCCCTCCCCTTCTTCTCCCCGCCTCTACCCCTTCCCCTCCTTGCTCTACGGCGCCTGGTCGAGGAGTTCCTCAGGCGGTGCCTCATTGTGGGGGATGAAGGTAGATTCGGTCGTTGCACGGGTACAGGAGTGGGGGGTGTCGAGGGGGCAACATTCTCTGATGCAGAAGCAGGATCTTGGTCCTTGCTCTCATCTGTCTTTCGCAGTGCTGGTGCAGAACCTTGGGGTGGAGTGCCGTGCTCTGAGACCATTGGGCGAGCAGCAGGAGACTGGGGACAGTGGAGCAGCCTATCAAGGACCAGCGTCGAGGAGAGGCGGGAGTGCGAGCAGCAGGAGTCCAGGGACACCGGAGCGGCCTATCAAGGCCCAGCGTCGAGGAGAGGCGGGAGTGCGAGCAGCAGGAGTCCGGGGACACCGGAGCGGCGGGAGTGCGAGCAGCAGGAGTCCGGGGACAGCGGAGCAGCCTATCAAGGCCCAGCGTCGAGGAGAGGCGGGAGTGCGAGCAGCAGGAGTCCGGGGACAGCGGAGCGGCCTATCAAGGCCAAGCGTCGAGGAGAGGTGGGAGTGCGAGCAGCAGGAGTCCGGGGACAGCGGAGCGGCCTATCAAGGCCCAGCGTCGAGGAGAGGCGGGAGTGCGAGCAGCAGGAGTCCGGGGACAGCGGAGCGGCCTATCAAGGCCAAGCGTCGAGGAGAGGCGGGAGTGCGAGCAGCAGGAGTCCGGGGACAGCGGAGCGGCCTATCAAGGCCCAGCATCGAGGAGAGGCGGGAGTGCGAGCAGGAGTCCGGGGACAGCGGAGCGGCCTATCAAGGCCAAGCGTCGAGGAGAGGCAGGAGTGCGAGCAGCAGGAGTCCGGGAACAGCGGAGCGGCCTATCAAGGCCCAGCGTCGAGGAGAGGCCAGCCGGTGCAGCGAGGAGAGAAGGCAAAAAAAGAAATAGAAAGAAATCGAAAGGTGACATCACAGCCAAGGGGGTAAGTGATTGGCTGGTGATTGGTGAGTAGCTTTTCTTTTTCTTTACTACATCAGTAAGTAACCCTTAGCATTGCTGTTGCCAAATTAAGTTAATCTAGGGGTTAAGTCATGGCAGGAGAGCTTGGACATGTGTTATGCACCTCCTGTACCATGTGGGAAATCAGGGAACTCTCCGCCTCCAGCTCCTGACGGACAGCGTTGCGGAACTGGAGCTGCGGGTGGATTCACTCTGGAGCATGCACGATGCTGAGAATGATGAGAATAGCACATTTAGTGAGTTGGTCTTACCGCAGGTAAAAGGTTCACAGCCAGTTAGGGAATGGAAGATCAACAGGAAGAGCAGTGCAAGGAAGATAGTGCAGGGATCCCCTGCGGTCATCCCCCTGAAAAACAGATACACCGCTTTGGGTACTGTTGGAGAGATGACTCATCAGGGGAGAGCAGCAGCAGCCAAGTTCATGGCACCGTGGGTGGCTCTGCTGCACAGGAGGGCAGGAAAAAGAGTGGGAGAGCTATAGTGATAGGGGATTCGATTGTAAGGGGAATAGATATGCGTTTCTGCGGCCGCAACTGAGACTCAAGGATGGTATGTTGCCTCCCTGGTGCAAGGGTCAAGGATATCTCGGAGCGGGTGCAGGACATTCTGAAAAGGGAGGGTGAACAGCCAGTTGTCGTGGTGCATATAGGTACCAATGATATAGGTAAAAAACGGGATGAGGTCCTACGAGATGAATTTAGGGAGCTAGGAGTTAAATTAAAAAGTCGGACCTCAAAAGTAGTAATCTCAGGATTGCTACCAGTGCCACGTGCTAGTCAGAGTAGGAATCGCAGGATAGCTCAGATGAATCTGTGGTTTGAGCAGTGGTGCAGAAGGGAGGAATTCAAATTCCTGGGACATTGGAACCGGTTCTGGGGGAGGTGAGGCCAGTATAAACTGGACGGTCTGTACCTGGGCAGGACCGGAACCAATGTCCTAGGGGGAGTGTTTGCTAGTGCTGTTTGGGAGGAGTTAAACTAATATGGCAGGGGGATGGGAACCGATGCAGGGAGACAGAGGGGAATAAAATGGAATCAGAAGCAAAAGATAGAAAGGAGAATAGTAAAAGTGGAGGGCAGAGAAACCCAAGGCAAAAATCAAAAAGGGTCACTTTACAGCAGAATTCTAAAGGGTCAAAGTGTGTTAAAAAGACAAGCCTGAAGGCTCTGTGCCTCAATGCGAGGAGTATTTGGAATAAGGTGGACAAATTAACTGCGCAGATAGCAGTTAACGGATACGATGTGATTGGCATCACCGAGAAATGGCTCCAGGGTGACCAAGGCTGGGAACTCAACATCCAAAGATACTCAGCATTTAGGAAGGATAGACAGAAAGGAAAAGGAGGCGGGGTGGCGATGCTGGTTAAAGAGGAAATTAATGCAATTGTAAGGAAGGACATTAGCTTGGATGATGTGGAATCGGTATAGGTGCAACTACGGAATATCAAAGAGCAGAAAACGCTAGTGGGAGTTGTGTACAGGCCACCAAATAGTAGCAGTGAGGTTGGGAACAGCATCAAACAAGAAATAAGGGATGTGTGCAATAAAGATACAGCAGTAATCATGAGCGACTTTAATCTACATATTGATTGGGCTAACCGAACTGGTAGCAATGCGGTGGAGGAGGATTTCCTGCAGTGTATTAGGGATGGTTTTCAGACCAATATGTCGAGGAATCAACCAGAGAGCTGGCCATCCCAGACTGGATGATGTGTAATGAGAAGGGACTAATTAGCAATCTTGTTGTGCGAGGCCCCTTGGAGAAGAGTGACCACAATATGGCAGAATTCTTTATTAAGATGGAGAGTGACAAAGTTAATTCAGAAACTAGGGTCCTGAACTTAAGGAAAGGTAACTTTGATGGTATGAGGCACGAATTGGCTAGATTAGACTAGCAAACGATACTTAAAGGGTTGACGGTGGATAGGTAATGGCAAACCTTTAAAGATCATATGGACGAACTTCAACAATTGTACATCCCTGTCTGGAGTAAAAATAAAACGGGGAAGATGGCTCAACCGTGGCTATCAAGGGAAATTAAGGATAGTGTTAAATCGAAGGAAGAGGCATACAAATTAGTCAGAAAAAGTAGCAAGCGGGAGGACTGGGAGAAGTTTAGAATACAGCAGAGGAGGACAAAGGGTTTAATTAAGGGGGGGAAAATAGAGTACAAGAGGAAACTTGCTGGAAACATAAAAAATGACTGCAAAAGCTTCTATAGATATGTGAAGAGAAAAAGATTAGTGAAGACAAAGGTAGGTCCCTTGCAGTCGGATTCAGGTGAATTTATAATGGGGAACAAAGAAATGGCAGACCAATTGAACAAGTACTTTGATTCTGTCTTCACAAAGGAAGACACAAATAACCTTCCGGATGTACTAGGGGTCCAAAGGTCTAATGAGAAGGAGGAACTGAAGGATATCCTTATTGGGCGGGAAATTGACGGGATTGAAGGCCGATAAATCCCCAGGACCCGATAGTCTACATCCCAGAGTACTTAAGGAAGTGGCCCTAGAAATAGTGGATGCATTGGTGATAATTTTCTAACAGTCTATTGACTCTGGATCAGTTCCTATGGACTGGAGGGTTGCTAATGTAACACCACTTTTTAAAAAAGGAGGGAGAGAGAAAACGGGTTATTATAGACCAGTTAGCCTGAAATCAGTAGTGGGGAAAATGTTGGAACCAATCACTAAGGATGAAATAGCAGCACATTTGGAAAGCAGTGATAGGATTGGTCCAAGTCAGCATGGATTTATGAAGGGGAAATCATGCTTGACAAATCTTCTGGAATTTTTTGAGGATATAACTCAGAGTGGATGTGGTGTATTTGGACTTTCAAAAAGCTTTTGACAAGGTCCCACACAAGAGATTGGTGTGCAAAATCAAAGCACATGGTATTGGGGGTAATGTACTGACATGGATAGAGAACTGGTTGGCAGACAGGAAGCAGAGAGTCGGGATTAACGGGTCCTTTTCAGAATGGCAGGCAGTGACTAGTGGAGTGCCGCAGGGCTCAGTGCTGGGACCCCAGCTCTTTACAATATATATTAATGATTTAGATGATGGAATTGAGTGTAATATCTCCAAGTTTGCAGATGACACTAAACTGGGTGGCGGTGTGAGCTGTGAAGAGGACGCTAAGAGTCAGCAAATATATGGCAGATGCAGTATAATGTGGATAAATGTGAGGTTATCCACTTTGGGGGCAAAAACACGAAGGTAGAATATTATCTGACTGGCGGCAGATTAGGAAAAGGGGAGGTGCAGCGAGACCTGGATGTCATGGTTCATCAGTCATTGAAGGTTGGCATGCAGGTACAGCAGGCGGTGAAGGCGACAAATGGTATGTTGGCCTTCATAGCAAGATGATTTGAGTATAGGGGCAGGGAAGTCTTACTGCAGTTGTACAGGGCCTTGGTGAGGCCCCATCTGGAATATCGTGTTCAGTTTTGGTCTCCTAATCTGAGGAAGGACGCTCTTGCTATTGAGGGAGTGCAGCGAAGGTTCATAAGACGAATTCCCGGGATGGCAGGACTGACATATGAGGAGAGACTGGATCGATTGGGCCTGTATTCACTGGAGTTTAGAAGGATGAGAGGGGATCTCATAGAAACATAAAATTCTGACGGGACTGGACAGGTTAGATGCAGGAAGAATGTTCCCGATGTTGGGGAAGTCCAGAACCAGGGGACACAGTCTAAGGATAAGGGGTAAGCCATTTAGGACTGAGATGAGGAGGAACTTCTTCACTCAGAGTTGTTAACCTGTGGAATTCCCTACTGCAGAGAGTTGTTGATGCCAGTTCATTGGATATATTCAAGAGTGAGTTAGATATGGCCCTTGCAGCTAAAGGGATCAAGGGGCATGGACAGAAAGCAGGAACGGGGTACTGAAGGAATGATCAGCCATGATCTTATTGAATGGTGGTGCAGGCTCGAAGGGCCGGATGGCCTATTCCTGCACCTATTTTCTATGTTTCTATGAGAGGCCTGTGCCAGCAGTGTTCCTGGCTATCGCATCCAGGGCCTCCACCATCCGCGGAACGTACTCAGTCATAGTGGCCAGCTGTCGGAATATGCCCTCCAATGCTTCGATGAGCTGGTCACCAATGTCTACAGTCCGTCTGGACAACTGTACCATTTCTCCGCTCTCATGTGGCGCTCGTGGAGAAGATCTGCCGTGTCCACGAGGCCTCCTCGGGGTCGGCGCCCTCCTGGGGACAAATGAGGGTCCCTGTGGCGAGGTGCTTGGGGATGGTACCTCCAGAGTGGAGGCGGGAATAATCGGAGGGCCACTAGATGGCCTTGGGGTGGAATGCCTTCTGGAGCGTGGCGATGCAGATTCCTCGAAGTCCACGTTCGCATCCGTAGAGAACAGACCCAGCGGATTGACAGGCGAGAATCGGAGCTCCTCAGCACCAGATGTAGGATCGTCCAGAGCGTTGGGCCCCCGCCCCCACCATCTGGCCTCTGTGGTCTTGCCTGGGGCCGCGATGCTGGCTGAGCTGCAAAACACAAATGAGGTTATTAGAGGAGAAAGGGAGTGCTCGGGTCACAAGGTGAGTCCAGCGCTACACACAGCATATGCACGACAAAAGCACCACTGCTCTCAAAATCATCACAGGCATCACATTTCATGACCATCAACACACTTGCATTGCAATGATGTTTATTAGACCAGCATTATTTCTATGACAATTTTAGAAATCATCTATCATATATGATTGTTCAGATATGAGTGGGTGTGACATCTATTGACCTTACATCATGCAATGGTGTAAGCTTTACTCACGTGGCATCACTTCAGGGTCTGCAGATGCATCCGTGGCTGTCCTGGGATGCTTCCCCACGAGTGCAAGCACCAGCTCCTCCATCTCAGTGATGTTGCTAGGGACCTCTGCACGGACCTCATCATCGATAGCTTCTTCTGTAAAAGGTGACAGGACGACATGGCATGAGATAATTGCGTGATATCATTGCTAGGTACTGTCACAGAGACTGATACAACACATAACAGATAGATGTAATCATGATTATTGTGATAATTATCATTCTTTACCTAAAGGCATGCACCATGACCGCAGGCTTTGAGTAAAACATTCCCCGTAGAAGTGAAAGACCTCACATCTGCTGATAGTCACTTATGACTATTACAAATCAAATTATATAAATACATAAGTACATGTAAATAAATGTAATACTTACTCTTGCGGATCCCACAAGGTCGTTCCATCGTCTGCGGCATTAGTTGCCCTCAGGCATCTCAGTGGTCGCCGACGAGACCATCTCTGTTATCTCAGCCCATATCGTCTGGTAGGCCTTTGGGGTGGGCTTCCCACGTCCTCAGTGTCAAATCACCCCAGTGTAACTCGACCTCCTGCAGGAGGGAGGCATTTGCCTCGACTGAGAACCTCCTCGCTCTTTTGCGCCCTCCAATGTGCTCCCCTCCCACCTCACTGCTCTCTCCAGCGTCAGTCTCCACAGTGTGCTGTGATGCCTCTTCCTCTCCCTCCATTATAGGCCAAATGTGTGGCTGCTAACAGCTAATTTTTGCTTCCCTATTTCCTCTAAAGCTCGAAACTCTCCCTCCTTCCTTCCAAAGCTCACACCCACACATGCCTTCAGTCCCTCTCAGCTCCCTCTGTCTCTTCTTCTGCGCATGTCATGATGACGCTTGACCTCCAGAATCACGGGAATCGAGCATTGCCATGCCGTTGCTAAGGACGGTGAAACTTTCCGGCAGAAGGTCAGCGAGATTTAACGCTACCGCCCATTTCGTATCGCTCGCGGTAATGCCCAATTTCAAAAATGGAGACTAAGTGCTTTGAGAACGGGCAGAAAGCTGGCAATCTGAAAACCCATTTTTACCGCTCACACCTGAAATAATGCCCATTTTTGAGCGATAAGCTCAAAAGTGTAAATCTAGCCCATAGATGGTTACAGCACAGGAGGCCATTTAGCCCATCGAGTCTGTGTCAGCTCTCTGCAACAGCACTACAACTGTTCCCACTCCCGTGCTCTTACCCCACAGCCCTGCATTTTTTTCCCTTTAGGTACTTATCCAATTCCCTTTTGAAAGCCATGATTGAATCTGACTCTAACACTAGTTAACGTAACATCGGTCGTTGGGAAAATGCTGGAGTCCATTATTAAGGAAGCAGTAGCAGGACGCTTGGAAAGGCATAATTCAATCAAGCAGAGTCAGCATGGTTTTATGAAAGGGAAATCATGTTGGACAAATTTGCTGGAGTTCTTTAAGGATGTAACGAGTAGGGTGGATAAGGGGCACCAGTGGATGTGGTGTATTTGGATTTCCAGAAGGCATTCGATAAGGTGCCACATAAAAGTTCATGGAGTTGGGGGTAATATATTAGCATGGATAGAGGATTGGCTAACTAACAGAAAACAGAGAGTCGGGATAAATGGGTCATATTTTCTGATTG
Source organism: Pristiophorus japonicus (assembly GCF_044704955.1). Lineage (NCBI taxonomy): Eukaryota > Metazoa > Chordata > Chondrichthyes > Pristiophoridae > Pristiophorus > Pristiophorus japonicus. Next base: position 103,415,296 of record NC_091977.1, read on the forward strand.
GAAAACAGTAACTAGTGAGGTGTCACAGGGATCAGTGCTGGGTCCTCAACTATTTACAATCTATATTAATGACTTAAATAAAGGGGCCAAGTGTAATGTAGCCAAGTTTTCTGATGATACAAAGATGGGTGGGAAAGTAAATTCTGAGGAGGACACAAGTAATCTGCAAAGGGATATCGACAGGCGAAGTAAGTGGGCAAACATTTGGCAGATGTAGTACAGTGTGGGAAAATGTGAGATTATCCACTTGGTAGGAAAAATGGAAAGCAAATTATAACTGAAATGGAGAAAAATTGCAAAGTGCTGCAGTACAGAGGGACCTGGGGGTCCTTGTGCATAAAACACAAAAAGTTAGTATGTAGGTACAGTTAGTAATCAGGAAGGCAAATGGAATGTTGGCCTTTATTGCAAGGGGGATAGAGCATAAAAGCAGAGAAGTCCTACTACAACTGTACAGGAGATTGGTAAGGCTCCATTGGTCTCCGTATTTAAGGAAGAATATACTTGCATTGGAGGCTGTTCAGAGAAGGTTCACTAGGTTGATTCCAGAGATGAGGGGGTTGACTTATGAAGATAGGTTGAGCCTACACACATTGGAGTTCAAAATGAGAGGTGATCTTATCGAAACAGAAGATAATGAGGGGGCACGAAAAGGTGAGGATGCAGTGAGGATATTTCCACTCATAGGGGAAGCTAAAACCAGGGGACAGTCTCAGAATAAGGGGCCGCCAATTTAAAACTGAGATGAGGAGGAATTTCTTCTCTCAGAGGGTTGTAAATCTATGGAATTTTCTGCCCCAGAGAGCTGGGGAGGCTGGGTCATTGAATATTTTTAAGGCGGAGATAGAGAGATTTTTGAGAGATAAGTGAATAAAGGGTTATGGGGAGTGGGCAGGGAAGTGGAGCCGAGTCCATAATCAGATCAGCCATGATCTTATTAAAAGATCATATTTTACCCACAGAATTCGAACCCCCTCCTCCTCCTCCGGCCCCCTATCTTCTTGCTGCTCCCGACCCCCGATCATCTTCTGGCCCACCACCCCAAGATTTTCTCCTGCCCGCGCCCCCCCCCACCCCATACCACTCTTCTTCCGGACCGAATCCCCAGATCTTTTCCAAGCCTGCCCGCCCCCGATCTCCTCCCGGCCACCCCATGCCCCCTCCCCACCCCGCTGTCTCCTGACCACCCCACCCCTCAATCTTCTCCCGGGCTTCCCGGCTGTCTCAGAGCACCCCCACCCCCAAGCCACCTTCCCCATTAAAATTCTGCCCAGATTATGTGTTCATTTATCTCATTGCTGCTTATGGGACCATGCTGTATGCAAATTGGCTACTGTATTTCCCTATAATACAAGTGATTACACGTCAATGGCTGTGAATTGTTTTGGAATTCCCTGAGCACATGAAAAGCACTATATAAATGCACGCTCTTTCTTTCTAGTACTCAACACTTGAAACCTTGTGTTTATTCTTGATAATTCATGATGTTATCCAGGCCAATCAACCTTATCACTGAGCCCTAGTAAAATGAACAACAGTAAGGTTGGTATAAAACAGACATTGAGAAAGAGCTTATCCAAAGCTGTACAGTCATATTTAAAATGGGATAAGTCACGTCAAGAATTAATTCGGACTCTAATTCTAGCCTACATAAAGTTAACAAAGTAGATGGAAAGCAGATGGTCATGAAAACCTCACTCTATTTCCATTGTTTCTCATCTATACATGGACATCAATTAAAGCATCCCCCAACACGATTTCCAAGAGTTTCAAAAAGTATTTGGCTCCCAAGAACAATTAAAAATATACATTATCTATGAGGCAATTTTAAGAAAACTCTGAAGCCAATTAATGTGAAGTCAATGATAAGCAACCTACCAACCTGAAAAAAAAATCTAACTCTCATTGGCAATCAAAAGTAAAGATGTGAGTAGGAGTCAATATTTCAACTGAAAAACACTCTTTTACACATTAGTTGGGAATCCTATTGAAGTGTGCTTTGAATTTGTGCTTCTCCACATCAACTATAATGTACACTGGAACTCATGCATTAAAACATGGGACTAATAAACTTAAAGAAAAACTGCAGCATCTAAATCAGTTTGGTTAAAAGGAAAATGCTAACATACGGCTCTCTAATGGCTATACCCTTGGGAAGGTGTAGGGGAGGACGGGCGGAGGGGGAGGTGTCGTAGGGGGATCGGAGTTCGTCTTGAGAAATTCAAAATCTTCCACAAAAGGTGACATGCCTCCTGTAAAAGACTTATTTATACACGTTTCTGAGCTGACACATAAAAGCATTATCCACAAATGTTTCAGGAGAATTTCTAGCATTAAAAATAATTCAGGCTTCTCCCACAGCGGCCGCTTGTTCTAGAATCCTGTCTTGCAAAGAATTTCTGAGCCGAATAGTAACATAGAACCACATCTGTCCTCCTAGGAAACCAGCAAAAGTTGAACAGCTTAAAAAAAAAACTACCACCTCAACAAAGTTGACATCTCAAAATGGCTTTGAATAAAGAATCATAGAATGATTACAGCACGGAGGAGTCCATTCGGTCCATCGAGCCCGTGCCGGCTCTCTGCAAGAGCACTTCAGCCAGTCCCACTCCTCCGCCCTTTCCCAGTAGCCCTGCAAATTGTTTTCCTTCAGGTACTTATCCAATTCCCTTTTGAAAGCCACGATTGAGTCTGCCTCCACCCCTCTTTCAGGCAGTACATTCCAGATCCTAACCACTCGCTGCGTAAAAAAAGGTTTCCCTCATGTTGCCTTTGGTTCTTTTGCCAATACAAGCCAAGGACATGAGAAAACAAGTAATTAGACATACTGCAGAGAGACAGGGACTTGAAGGTTCGCCCAACATTCCTTCATTTGTAATGGAGAAAATAAACCATCGCTCCACAGAAGCCTGAAGGGGGCTACAGGTATTGAAAGCACGAGAGGATACGGAAGAGATTCACGAGAATGCTTTCAGGGAAACATAGAAACATAGAAAATAGGTGCAGGAGTAGGCCATTAGGCCCTTCGAGCCTGCACCACCATTCAATAAGATCATAGCTGATCATTCCCTCAGTTCCTCTTTCCTGCTTTCTCTCCATACCCCTTGATCCCTTTAGCCATAAGAGCCATATCTAACTCCCTCTTGAATACATCCAATGAACTGGCATCAACATCTCTCTGCGGTAGGGAATTCCACAGGTTAACAACTCTCTGGGTGAAGAAGTTTCTCCTCATCTCAGTCCTAAATGGCTTACCCCATATCCTTCGACTATGTACCCTGGTTCTGGACTTCCTCAACATCGGGAACATTCTTCCTGCATCTAATCTGTCCAGTCCCGTCAGAATCTTATACATTTCTATGCGATCCCTTCTCATCCTTCTAAACTCCAGTGAATACAGGCCCAGTCGATCCAGTCTCTCCTCATATGTCAGTCCTGCCATCTCTGGAATCAGTCTGATGAACCTTCGCTGCACTCCCTCAATAGCAAGAACGTCCTTCCTCAGATTAGGAGACCAGATTAGGGATGAGGGAATACAATTGCGTGGATAGACTAGAGAAGCTGGGGATGTTCGCTTGGATTATAGAAGGCTAACAGGAGATTTGATAGAGGTGTTTATCATGAAGGGCTTAGATAGAATAAATAAAGAGAAACCGTTTTCAATGGCTGAAACGTCGATAACCAGAAGGCACAGATTTAAGGAAATTGGCAAAGGAACCAGATGCGACATGAGAAAAAAAAATTACGCAATGAGTGGTTAGGTATTTGGAATACACTGCCTGAACGGGTGGTGGATACAGATTCAATAGTAGTCTTCAAAATCAAATTGAATAAATACTTGAAGCAGAAAAGAAATTGCAGGGATACTGGGAAAGAGCGGAGGAGTGGGACTAAATGGATTGCTCTTCGAAAGGGCTGAATGGCCTCCTTCAGTGCTGTACTATTCTAAGATTTTATGAGAGGTCTGTGGCATGCTCCATCCAGAAAATTTATGGGCGAAATTGCCCCTTTTTTGCGTCCCGTTAGCGCCTCCGGGGTAGGCAGCTCTCGTCCGGGGTAGTGGGGGGGGTTACCGCCTCCCAGGAAATTGCCCCGGAGGCTTGGGAAGCACGGAAAAGCAGCGCCGCGCCCAAAAATTAGCATTCCAGGCTGCTGCGCAGCCGGTGATGATGTCATCACTGTGTGCGCCGATTTTTCAGCGTCCCACACTGACCCGTTAACGCCCCGCAGGGAAAATTGCCCGCTGGCCGCAAGGCTGGCGCGGGCAGATGTCAACGTCAGCTTCACGGGGCGTTGTTTAAAGATGAAGCCTGCAGTGACCCAGGCCGCTATCTTATTTAGTCATCTGACTCTCTGGTCAGCTCGACGATGGCGACCCTAGCATTGTCCAGGCCGCCATCTTGCAGCCAGGTACTCTGTCTTGGGTGCCGGGCTGCTGGCCCAATCTCATGCGTCCCTGGTGGTCCAGTGGCTGCCACCAAAGGGCCGCGCGGAGTGCTCGTGGCCCTCCCCTTTAATGGAAAGGGCGTTGTAGCGTGTCAGCCCTATGCAAAGCATCCGCGTAGCGTTGGACTCAGCGTTGAGAAGGGGGATGGCGGAGAGATGGGGGGGAGGGGCGGAGAGAAGGGGGTGGGGAAGAGAAGAGAGAAGGGGGTGGGGGAAGAGAAGAGAGAAGGGGGTGGGGGAAGAGAAGAGAGAAGGGGGGGGGGAAGAGAAG